>NW_026067931.1:5370634-5445897 GCF_014885135.2 Alexandromys fortis | reverse complement strand
CCCCCTCCCTCGTCAGCCCAAAGAGCAATCAGGGTTCCCTGCCCTGTGGGAAGTCCAAGGACCACCCACCTCCATCCAGGTCTAGTAAGGTGGATTGCTCATATTTCTATCTGAAGTATCTGGTGCCATTAATATGAAATGAACATTGTTCAGTAGTCGGTGAGATTACTCTTTCTACAATGGATCCGTACTGTTCTAGTACTCATGATTCAATGACAACTAAAATCAGAAAATTAAAATATTGAATGAATTTAGTGTGCTTGCATGGGTGAATCTGAGCAAGGCATATGATGGGACCCGGGCTATTTCCTGGCCCTCCCGCAGGACAGCAGTTCTCAGAGAGAACGGTTAGCAGGAGTATGGCGTGAAGCTCAGAACCATGTTTGATGAAAGAAGGTCAGCATTGCGATGGAAAGCAGGCTTGTTTGGGATGCAGTCAGGGATTCATCTTTAGAGGAAAAGAAAGCGCATAATCAAAAGTAAAAGGAAAGCCAGACTTCTCACATCCTCCTCTAGGGTCTGGCTTGGTGAATCTTCCTGGCCTCCCTATCCACACATTTCCCACAACCATCAAGATGTAGATTCCATTCCTAGTCTAGTCTGACCATCCCCACCTCACTGCAGCCAACTTCTGAGTCAACTAGGATCCACGCTATCTGCAACCATCTGCAAGTCCCTCTGCTACATTTCCAACCCTACCACCCACCCAGACTTCTCGTGGCTTCCTCCAGGGTCTAGCCTGGTAAATCTCCCTGACTTCTACATGTATAACTTCTCCCCAACGTGTCAGGTCTAACCTGGAGTCCATATATAGTGCCATGGCCTAGATTGGCTTCCCCTAGCAATACCACAAATGATCTTTAGACTGGAAATGGTACCTATCCACCCACCTATCTCCCAACCCACAGGACTCTCCCTCACCCTATCCAATATTTCCACCTAGCCCATTTTACCCAATACCCCAGGCTTAGACAGGAAGCACATACCAGCCCAGCCCCCTCTGCCTGGTTGACATCATTCCAACCAAGTCATTTCCAACTTCTAGGCCCAAATCACCCACACATCCTCTCTCCTGCCAAAGCCTTCCCTGTCTATATCAGACTCAGAACTAACAAAAGAAGTCCACATGCTGAGATCTCATGGCAAAAATGCCAACAATATGAAAGATCAAACCAGTATATTCTTTCCAAAACTCACCAGTTCTGCAGAAATGTTTGGCAATGAGAATTACCTAGATGCAGCCCGGAAAAATAGAATTTAAAAGAATAATCATATGCTTAATATAAGAGTTCAATGAGCTTAAAGAAGACACAAAGAGCTCAGTGAAGTTAAGAAGAATAAACACCTGAGTGATTCCAAGAACACACAAATGTAAGGCTGATGAAAATGATGAAGACAATCCTGGACTTGAAAACAAAATTCAATAAGGAGATAGAAACATTAAAGAGGACTCAAGCTAAAAGGAAAATGTAATTGAAAAACCCAGTAACTCAACTGAAAAACTTGAAGGAAGAAAGCCTTACAAGTAGGACAAATCAGGCTGACACTAGAACAGAGTGTAGAGACCAAATAAGAAAAATAGAGTGTAGAGACCAAATAAGAAAAACACATTTAAAAAGATTTAAACACAGAAAAATATATACTCGTAAAATGTGGAACACATTTCAGATAACTCTAGCTTGTGTCAAGTTGACATAAAACTAGCCAGCACAATATCCCATGCTCGTAGGTGGGTAAAATTAATACTGTGAAAAATGACTATTTTTCCAAGATCCGCCACAGATTTAATGCAGTGTTAGCCAAAATCCCCATCTTGTTTTTCATAGAAATAGAAAGGGGAAAAAAACTATCCTAAAATTCATATGGAACCACAAAGTTCCCAGGTAGCCCAATCAATCCTAAACCAAAAGAACAAAGCCGGAGGGGTTCCAAGTCCAGATCGTGAGCTGTGTTACAGAAGACACAGTAAGAACAATATGGCGCTGGCACAAACACAGACATGTAGACCAAGGGAACAAAATCCAAGAACCAGACGTGAGTGCACATCACTCCAGCCTCTAATCTGACAAAGATGCCAACATATAAGCTAGAAAAGAATGTATCTTCAACCAACTCGCTGGAAAAACTGGGTGTCCACATGCAGAAAAATGGAATCAGACGTTTATCTCTCACCTTGCACAGAACTGGCTCCAAACTGGGCAACAGCCTTAAGGTGAAACCTGGAACTGAAAGAGCCGGAAGAAAACACAGGCAGCACCTACACAATATGGGTGCAAAAAAGGACTTTCTAAATAGGACTCCATTTGCTCAGGAATTAAGTCCAGCAATTAATTAAAAACCCAGAGACAGAAGGTTCAACCTGAAGGTCAGAAAAGCAAAACAGCTAGCTACTGGCTCTTACCTCTGCCTCAGTCTTAAGTAGCGATCCTGCCAGAAGCTACACCCTTAAAACCTCACCAACATGACTGCCTTAACACAAGCTGAACAAGGACATCAATAATAAACATGCCAACGTAGACAGGAGAAAAGTCCATGAGACCTAAGCCCCATACAAAGAAGTACAGGCATGTAAGGAATGCCCAAAGTGGGAGAAAGATATATATATAATTAACACTATACAGACTGAGCAGGTTAGGAATATATATGCCTTATATATATACACATACACACACATATATACATACATATGCACATACACACATATACACATACATATACACATATGCATGCATATACACATACATATACATATACACATACATATACAAGCATGGAATAATAGTTTTTGAAAAAAGAGCCCAAGAATTTGAAAGATAGTAAAGATAGGTGTAAGAGAGTGTTTTGAGAAAAGGAGAAAGGGAGGGGAGGGAGGGGAGAAAATTATTTAAAGCAAAAGCAATAGATTTAGCACTGCATTTTCGGCAATAGCCCTGAGGTGGAGTGTGTGCCTTCAGCTGCGTATAGCAACTTTTCAGAGACATTTTTCCCCCAAAACAACTGCCTGGTTTTGAAGAGGATTCCAGTTCTTCCTCATAAAAGTTCTCTTCTGTCTTCCTGTGGTCAGTTACATCGGGGCAGTCTCCTGGGGCAGATGGCTGACTTCGGCAATTTGCCACAAGTCACACACTCATCGCTAACTTTCTGGAGATGTAAAAACCTCAGTATTTCACGAAACATCTGCTTTTTGGTCTCACTGTCAGTGAAAGAGCGTCTTATGAAATCAACAAGAAATCCCAAGTAATGAAATAATTTGAATGTCCCATATAATAGAATATCATTCAGTCTTAAAAAGAAAGGGATGTCTGGCACACACTACAACATGGATGGAACGTGGGGACACTGTAGGCAGTAAAGTAGGTCGGTGGCAAAGGACGGCCTAGAACAGCCGACCTGTCTGTGCAGTGCTGGAGGAAGCTTGAGGGGTCAGTGCTGATTAGATTCAGTGCTGGATTTGAGGACAGTGACTACGGATGCAGAGCGACATTTGCATGCATCACTACCACAGAACTGTGTGCTAAAAACAGTTACGTGTGAAGTTTATGTCGTATAGCTCACATAAAAAAACACCGACAATGAATAAGGGATCTGGTTTTGGTACCTACTTGTTATCCTCCAGGAGATGGCAAGGCAGTCTATAAACTATTCTGTGAGCTCTGTTTGAAGGACTCTCCCGTCTTCATATCTTACATACATTTCACTGCTTTTGCAAAAACCTGCTACTTCCAAATTGCCCCCACTGATCTCAACAGCCGGTGGCTTCAGCCAGATGGCCTGCATAAGCAGTCAGTTGGTCACCTTGTCACTAGCTAGGAGGTGGAAGCAATGACATCACCTACAACGGAAAGTGGAAGCTTTTATAATGTCTAGGTGAAGGCTCTCTCAAGAGCATGCCCTCCTGACTCCTGCATGTGGGGAGCTGCATCCCCTTGGGGCGAAGGAGAAAAGAGGCCAGATTTGAAATCCTGAAGCAGGAATGCTGTTCACTACACATGTGCCCCACTCCCCGTGGCCCAGACCAGCGCAGAGACAGGAAGTACTCCGTGGATGTGCATCAGCCATCCCTTATTGTTTTAGTACAATCATTAATAGTAATGCTGTCATTAAAATTGAAAACATCCAGGAGAGAGAAATCGAGAAGGTAAACCCTGAGGCGAGAGCATAAAAGAAGACTCCCTGGGAATGTGAGCCGGTATACGAGAGGGGCTTTGTATCACCATAAAACAGGGGTAGCAATTAAACAGGCTTTACCTTCGGCATCAGGGTGAGCAGCAGCTGAGCTGATGCTAGGAAGACACTTTATATAATCTCAGGTTGTGGAAACAGACTTGTGTATTGATCTGTACATGATTCCTGAACCACGGATTATTTCCACATGAGTTTTACTATCACTTCCTGAATTCCCATGAAGTATCTTGCTGGGATCTTAATAGGCAGAGCAGTAAACTGACACACTAATCTAGGGCGGACATCAGCACTATTTTTAGTCTTCCAGATAAATAGTACGGCTTGACTCCCTTAATGGTTCTCATTAAAGTGTTATAGATTCTTTTAATAAATCCTTTTGTCCTGAGTTATACCAGCCAAAGATTTAATGTTCTGTTGCTATTGCAGCAGAATTGCTCTTTGGCCTCGTATCCCTCGTGTGCCTGGAGACTTGGTCTACATTACCAAGGTCAGCTTATACCTCCTCCTCACATATCTGCTCCGTTCCATCCATCTCATTGCCTCCCCGGGTTTCCATCCCAACTCCACCCACTAAAGCATCATGCACATCTACATAGCACCTCAAACTCATCATAACCAGAGGAAAATTCCCCTTCCTCCCGAAACCCTTCCTCTGCTATACACCAGAAACTCGGAAGGCAGGCGTGACCCTGGCTTTTCTCTCACACTTACAGCTCATCAGATGCCAAGTCTCACACACACATACACACACACACACACACACACACACACACACACACACACTTCTCCAGCACCATGCCTTATCTAGCTTCAGTGTTTGGATGAAATAGGTTTTGGTTTCGGTTTTCAATTATTTTGGCGGTGCTCTCTCCCTCCATCTTGCCTAACTCCTCCTCCTAATTCCTTTCCTATCCTTAGACATATGCAAGCTATTGTCATACTATAACTAAAAGGATCTTTCAGGAACCTATGCACTTCTGCTTAGAATCCTTCCAAAACTACCCATAACTTCCGGAATAAAAACAAGCTCCGTGGTCCTCCATGATGATGTACAAAGCCATGGCTCAGTCTCCCTGCACCCATGCCCTCATGTCTCAACGCTGAGCCACAGCCTAGCCTTCCCCCATGACTACAGTTGTGCTGCCTCATCTGCTGCTATCTAAAGCAGCTGCCTTGGACTCTGTGATACCCATTTTTTTTCCCCACTCAGGATCACTCTCAGTCTTTCTCCTGAAACAGGATCTCAGTTTCAGGAAGCTTTCTCTCGCCTTCTCAAATTTTAATTGACAGATGCAAATTCATGTGTCTCAGAGGTAGGCATTCTTGAAAAAGGCTTTGACTGAGGACGGTACAAAACATTTCTTGTTCGTGGAGTCTTAATATCCCATAAGGAAAGTAGATGGTACCCAAAACAGAGCAGTCCTTGTGGTTTGGTAATACGTGAAACCAGCCGCCTGAAATGAGAAGAAAAACTGTTTGTTCAGCATGGAAGCTAAGTGCAGGAGGATCACAGTCACAGTGGACTCAAACCCAGGATGCTCACAGAGGCAACTGCCACTCTGTGCCAAGTGGTCGGTTTGCAGCTTCTGCCAGAACTGCTGACCAGGGACATGAGTGGTCAGGGGAGCAGAGTCTCAAGGTAGGGATTTCAGGGGCTGTACACAGCCTCACTTACATGGGGGAACCATAGTTTAAAAATAAAGGGCCTACTGTCTGCGTGCTAAATCCCAGAGAAATATAATGATCAGGAATGACATCACAGCCCAGGGTCTGGTCCACTAGGTTCTGGGCCAGTCTATAGCAGAGGGAGGATCAGCAAATATTTATCAATAGATGTTTACTTGCTTAATTTTGTGGTGAATCTCCATCATTTAGTGTGTTAAAATTGCCATGTACAACAACCTAGATGTTCCTCAATGGAAGAATGGATAAAGAAAACATGGTGCGTTTACACAATGGAGTATTGATTGCTTAGTCACTTAAAAAATTAAAATCATGAAATTTGCAAGTTAATAGGTGGAACTAGATCCAGACCTAGAAAGGTAAACAGTGTATAATATGTGGGTATTAGCTGTTAAGTCAATGATAGCCAAGCTACAATCCCTAGACCCACAGACGTTAGATATAGAGTAAGGAATGTGGGGGATGCAGATTTATCTCCCTAGGAAAGGAAAATGGAATAGATAATTATGGATGGATGAAGGGCTGGAACGGGAGAGAGTAGAGAGAGGAACAAAAGAGGGAATACAGAGAGAGACAGCTAAAGTTAAGGGCCATTTGAAGGGTCATAAGAAAATATGATACAGTAGAAGCCTCCTAAAATAGATAAATATATGAAGGTGATCTAAATGAAATTGCCAAATAATAAGGAAGACAGAACCCCAACAGGCCATCTCTTGTCACCAAATGAAGTTTCCTGTACCAGGATTGGGTTACATCTAATTGAGCTGTTGGCCAAATGGGTCCCATAGAAATCCCAAACTGCCCAGGTTATTGCCAAAACTATAGGTTGTTCTCTGCAAACCGACAGTAAGACACCATTGCTGACGACAACACCTACACAACTCACTAAACACAGAGATGTCAAGCCAGTGCACACATAGTCTTCACCCCTACTTGGTAGTGTTCTTTGGTACAGGAAAGCACTCTACAGACTACCAAAGAAGACACATAAACACCAACCAAGCCACAAACCATTTGGTCCACAATGGTGTCCTCCCTGCAAGATATTCTAGGGCATTGATGGCACAAAGCTTGTGGGAATAACCAACCAATATCTGGTTTGACTTAAGGCACAGCCCCTGGGTCCATGAGATGGAACCTATGTCCAGCACTACTTGGGTGACCAAGAACTTGAGACTAGATAGCCAGGGACATAGGGCGAAACTTTATAGTACTGTCCTAAAAAACAAACAACAAAAATCAGCAATAAAACAACTCCTAATGGCATTCTGCTATACTCATAGATCAGCGCTTTGCACAGCCATCATCAGAGAAGCTTCCTCCTGCAGCAGCTGGGAACAAATACAGAGATCCACAGCCAGACAATGTGCAGAGAGTGAGAAATCTTGGAACACTCAGCCCTAAACAGGATGTCTCCATCAAATACCCCCACCTCCAGGGCTCAGGAAACACTGTAGAAGGTAGAAGAGGATACAAAAATATTGTAAGAGCCAGAGGAGATAGAGGACACATGAAAAATGTCCCTCTGAATCAACAAGAACAAAACACATATGAACTCACCAAGACAGAGGCAGCATGCACAGGGCCGGAAAGGAGAAGTAGACACATGCCCACATCCCTAACTTGGAATCAATGTACAACTGATAACTATTTGCAAATGAAATGAGTTTCCTTCAAACAAGTATCACTAGGAAAACAAACTACTCTTAAGGGTAGGCTGCATGCCCAGCAGTGGATGGCCGACAGAAAGGGAACTCAATGGCATATTTGAAGGGTCTTTGTCTCATAACATCTTGACAGGGCCTTATGAAAATTTCCTTCTTTATGAAAATTTTATCTTATTATTTTTATTTTATTTATATATTTTTATTCTCTCCTTTCGCCCTATAGGCTCTTTGTGTGTATGTCATAGCTTCCGGTTTAGTGTTTTTATGGGATTCCTAAGTGTGCAAATAAATGTCTTCTCTCAGGCTCCTTTCCTTCTGCTTCTTTCATCCAATTCTGATGTGTTAGGTTTTTTTCATCATATTATATTGTATGATATTATATTACCTTAGAAGACCGTTCATTTTCTAAAGAGAGACAGAAAGAACATGAATCCGGATGGGAGGGGAGGGAAAGAAGAAATAGGAAGAGTAGGGAGGATGGGAAACCATTATGTGAATATATTATGTAAGAAAAGAGTCTATTTTTAATTTAAAAATAAAATAAACTACCTCACTTTTGAATGAAGATAGGGCCACCAATTTCAGTAGGACACGGTCCCTGTAAGACTCACTACAGCTCTAAAACTGCTTGATGTTCTTCCCCAAGGCACAGCAGTATCAGAAAATAGATTAGACATCATTTAAGTGAGCACCACTGAATTTATCTGTAGTCTAGGAAATAGGGCTTCAGACTTTATCACTATTGTTTATTGTAGACCATGTCATTCTGAATGAACTATAAAGAAAGGGTTAAGAAAAAACCCTCCATGTATGCACAAATTTTAGCTTCGCTAATTATTTATCTTCTTTCTAGAAGATTATCATTTGATAAAAACGAGGATGCCCCTGGAGCGGTGTGTGTTCCCAGGGGACCATTTCTTTTCCTTTGTCCCTCCCTGGCTACTACCAGGCTAAATCATTGTTCCAGCCTGGTCCTATCACGCTGTCTTCACACCAGAATTTGTCCCCACTGTAAACTTCATTCTTTTTAGCTGGTTATTTTCAAGATGATGTTTTCATGTAGCAACATGCCCAATTCAGACCTGTTGTTCTCTGGCTGTTTAGAGCAAAAATCTTGCTAGAGGAATCGTCATTTCTCTTTAATGGATCTCATCAAGCTTACTTAATAATTTACATACTGTTCTATAAACAACAATTTTACAGTTTTTTGTTTGTTTTTGTTTGGGGGCTTTTTTTTTTCTTTTTATCATACAAAGAGCATGAAAATCAGGTAAATGCCGTTTTGTTCAGAACACCAAGTTGTAACGGTACAGGTTGAGAGCATCTGTCATCCCAAAAATATAAACTCCAAAAATGCATCAAAATCAGAAGCTTTTTGAGTAGCTAGCATATCGCAACTAGAAAAGGCCACCTGTGAGCCCATGTGATACGTTCGATCAAAACACAGGTGCACTAGAAACCCTGTATGAGTCGCTCCCCAGGCTGTGCAGCAACCCTTCTGCTGCATAAAGGAACCTTTAATGTAGGTCTCACCTCATTGTGTGTATGCAAATGTTCTGAGGCCCCAAGTCTGAGACTCCTCTGCTCCCAAACACTGGAGATAATGAATGTCCAAGCGTAGCCTGTTTTTCTAACCTAGTCTTGCTCCTATTAGTCTTGCTAGTAAGGAAACATCCTCAGAGATGGTAGCAGTTAGGGCTTTTCCTGTTGACTTTGCTTAATTGCCTCTGTGATGGTGTTATCTTTGGAATTCTATCTTCACACCTGCCAGCTTTCAGAACATATAAACTAATCCACTGATTTATGGACTCAATCAAGTAGCAGATCCTTATAAGCAGAGATAATATTTTTATATTCATTATAGCGCCATAAATATTCATTCAACAAATATTTGCTCAGATTCAAGGATGCAATGACATATTGGGTCACTATTTTTTTTTTCTGGAGATCAGACCTCACTGCAAAGCTCTGGCTGGCCTAAACTCATAGAGATTTCCCTGCCTCTGCCTAGGATTAAAGGTGTCGTAGCCACAGCTAGCCTCAATCGGCTTTGGCTGTGTGTGTGGAGACAGGGCAGATCTTCTGTCTGCATTCCCCAAAAGGATCTCTGTTGAGTTTGCTCATATTTTTGTGACATCTGACAAGAGCCTGGGGAATGGAGAACCAAGGATGAGCTCACCAACACATCTAGCAGCTGGTCCATGATGGTTTAGATCACTAAACACCTCTTCATGTGTCCGTGCATGCTCCCGGGTTACCTCAACTTATCCGCCTCACGGTGTCAGGGGTCCAGACACAGTCAGACCTGTTATGTCCACATCCACACCATGTTTGCAAATGCCCGAATAATCAGAACCGTTTGGACAGTCTAGATGAAAGTCTGGAGAAACAGACTTTGCCACTGGTGAAGAGATCTTAGAGATCTGCTGTCACCCTTCTGGAGAGGGAAGGTGGGCACAAAGATCACGTGGTAGGTCTTGAGTGTGGGTGGCTCCTCCAGGACACAAATTATTCACGTTCTTTCCATATGAAAGGACTCTCCTTCTAAACTAAAAATGAAAACCCTACTGTGAAAAACAGTTTTTGCTTTGTTTTGCTTTTTGTTTTTCTGTTAAAGACAAACAGCTTGCCAAGGGCCAATATAAACCCTCCCATCTGATCTGCACCTTTCTGACTGGTAACAGAGGACTGGACTGAGGGGCGGCAGGCGCAGGGGAGGTGGGTGGAAGGAATGGGAGGAGAGGAGAAAGGGGAAACTGCAGTCAGCAAGTTAAATGAATACGTAAATTCAGGTTAAAAAAAAAATAAAACAAACCCTCCCAACTTTTGAAGCTGATGTGTGTGTGTGCCTGTTTGCCCAACCTTGGACATTCTGAGATTTGACTCTGTTACATCCTTCTCTTCCACATGGATTATGAATTAGCCAACCGTGAGATTTTGAAGTTGAGTTCCTAACAATGGGATGTGCTTGATTAAAAAAAAAAGATGAATGAATGAACTTCCTGCCCCTGTGTGTGCTTGAGAGCCCAGCTTGTATTATAGAATATCCTCTTAAGATAAAGGAAGGAAGGAAGGAAGGAAGGAAGGAAGGAAGGAAGGAAGGAAGGAAGGAAGGAAGGAAAGAGCTACTCTAGGCACCACCATACAGTTCGTGAACCGGGCAAGGGGCGTGAACCGGGCAAGGGGCTGAAGATTGAAACACAAAGACTCACAGACAAAGACACAGGTCATCCTTGATGCCAGAATGCCTGCCCCCCTTTCTGTGTACCAGAGCTGCTTATATAGAGATCCTTAACTGAGAGCCACACCCCAGCCAAACGCACCAGAAACCACTCTCCTGCCATCAGGAACTCCTGAGGGTCTCATGCTCAGAGCAGCTGCAGGCTGTCTCAGAGCAGAGGAAAACAAGTTGTTTACAAGAAATTCTGGGTCTGGGGGTCCATTGCTCCCAACAGAAAGGGTGGGAGGAGCTTACTCTGTTAAGCCATTGGCCGAAAGCAGTTTCTTTATTCATTAACCAATAAAAGCAACACATATACAGAAGGACTTCCTACATCACCCCTCTTTTGGGAGGACCCATCCCTAGCCAGTTGTAGTGGCTGCTAGGGTGTAGGATAAACGGCAACACTCTTGGATAAGTAGCAGTCCCGAGATGGAAGTTTCTCGGGAGTACCATGAAGGACCAAGGACAGCAACATGGTGACCAGGCAACCCTGTGCACAGACCGAGTTAAGAAATGCCATGGAGGACGACAAAGTACTCCTTGGTGGTTTGTTTTGGTTGTTGGTTGTGTGTTTGTTGTTGGTTGCTCTTTATTCTTTGAGGGGCCCGCCACCCAGCTTCCAGCTCTGTACAGCTCTGTGTATATAGAGGCGTATACTTAATTATGAACGCCCGGCCTTAGCCTGGCTTGTTTCTTGCCAGCTTTTCTTAAATTATCCCATCTATCCCCTATGGGCTTTTACCTTTCTCTGTTTCTGTATCCCTTATCTTTACTTTTTACTCCATGGGTTGCTGTGTATAGCTGGGTAGCTGACCCCTTGAGTCCTCCTGCCTGGCAAGCCTCCCTCCCTATCCTTTCTCCTGCCTTGCTATTGGCCATCTAACTGTTTATTAGACCAATCAGGTGTTTTAGACAGGCAAAGTAACACAGCTTCACAGAGTTAACAAATGCAACATAAAAGAATGCAATGCATCTTTGCATCATTAAACAAATGTTCCACGGCATAAACAAATTTAACAAGTCTTAAAATAATATTCTAAAACATATGTTTTTTTTTTTAGAAATCTCCACAGTGCCTTGCATGACATAGTTATGGCTTTCTAGAGGGTACTTAGCATCTCCCAGCCATCTGCCTCCAACATTAGTTAGCTAGCAGTGGGAACTAGCACCATGAGGTCAAACCTGGAAAGTATTTGTGAATTTACAGAGGCCTGTGGCCAAGACTCGGGAAAGCACAGATCCAAACTTGGGCCAAAAGAATAGATTGCTAGGTACCAGACAAGCCACTGCCAGTTGGCTGCTGCAGTAACTGGTGACAAAGAGGGATCTGTCTGGTTAGACAGGACTCTAGAGACAGACAAACTGCTGGCTCTCAATGTCTGCTCTTTCTGTCCAGCGTCCTCAAGCCTGGTTTTCTCTAACTGAAAGAGAATAATTTTAGCCTTCTTGAGGCTCCTCTGCTACACTATTGTCTGCTTTTGTTTCTGTCTCACAGAAGCTGGGCACCCTTACTTTTGCTTTCATGTTCCAATCACCCTGACACAGACAGATCAAGGAAAAAGCACAGGCTGATGCCCCCTTTCCCAGGTTCTTTAGATGTTCTTATTTTCTATGTTCTATATTTTCTAGCTATGGAGGCTGGATCAAAACCAACAACAACAACAAAAACATGCTGGCAGTGCATCCAGAGAGAGGCTAGAGAGGCGTGGGGGAGGGGGGCTCATAGTCTCACATGGTTTCAGCAGGGCTTCCTTAGCTGAATTCTGCTGGGTGTTGAAACATCAATTCCATGGTGTTTTACTGTGTACGGCTATGTCTATCTACTGTTTACACTAACTCAAAAACAAAAGCCACAGCAGATCATTCTCGGGGCTGTAAAAGGCATAAAAAAACAGTGTTTTACTGTCTCATCTTTTTGATACAATTTACCTAGGAACTTGCAAAGCCTCGCGGTTTAAAAACACGTACGCAGGTAGTATTAACTTGTGCTGTGTACGTAGTTTGGATTCAGCGCTCGCTTCTTAACAACCGCCGTCATCCTAAGACCAGCTGTGTCTGCTCAGAAATGATCACAGCTGAGTTGATTGGTTATTGATGGTCCTTCACAGAAGGAGTGGGCGAGGAGGGTCATTGAACCCTCACCTGAGTATATGGCCACTCATTCTAGCCAGTCATCTGCAGGTCGGCTGCTCCAATTACATGTGGCCTCATGGTGTTGGGGAGGAACTAGAGCTTTCAGGCTGGGGAAGACTAGAGAGAGGGGCTCCACCCACGAAGCTACAAGGAAGCCATCATCCATATACTAGGTGAAGACTTTGCAGGACAGCTGCCCAGAAATAAGACTCCAGGCCTTGGCTCACAGCAGCATCTAGTTATATGCAAGCAAGGCAGGTCCACTACTGTTTAGCCTAAACATTAAATGATGCAAAATCTCAGTTGTTTTTCCTTTTCTAGAAGCCATCTTGGAAGAATTTAATACTGATTCCAGCCCTTTCCACAGCTATCAAAGCACCTGAATGCAGATCCTTGGTTCATGACTTTGGACACCAGCCTTGGAGGGCAAAGAAAAAGTGGGAAGGAGCCAACAGATGGCTGTTAACCAAGAGACTCAGATGGACTTGGATTTGGACATTTAAAAAAAAAAAAAAGTCCTCTGTTCTGCCTTCTCCTGGTTCCACCTTAGAACCTGTAATACTGATAACCTTGGTTTTACTTCCCTCAAATTTCCTCCCAGGCACCAGTTAAGGACTTCCTTTTCTCCCTGTGTACTTGGGGGGGGGGTCTTTTCAATAACCCTACTGGGTGGAGGGGGAACCCTGATTTCCACATCCAGCAACTCATCCACTAGTAGAAGCCAGAGTGGTCATCACCCAAGTCCATGATGTCATTAATGGTTACCTCTAAAGGGGGGAGGGGGCGTTATTAGAGTAGCAATAAAAATGAGTTAAGAGAAAGTTCCTGTTCATTAAGAGGATAGACTATCCGGCCCGGGTAAAGAACTCTCATTCCAGCTGGACCAGGTAAATCGCCCAGCCAATGACCTATCAACATTTTGGTAGACCCGCCTTAAAACCGTGTGAAAGAGATAGGCAGCTAGCTACCACCTCCTGTGTCGGGGGCTCTATCCAGAGGCTGCATGAGACCATCCTCCCAAAACAATCCCTAATCCCCTACTGTTACTAAAGACTTAGAAAGTCATCATATGATGGCAAGATTTTAAGAAAAAGAAATGAAAATGTATTACAAAGAGTGGGAATTGTGGGACATGGAGCCTTTTTTTTTTTTTTTTTTTTTTTTTTTTTTTTTTGCTATCATTGTGGCCAGTATTCCACAAACCTCCCCCATCTTGTAAAACTCTTGTGTACTTCCCAGCCCTTGACCATTCCTGGGACTTGATGATCACACTCTTCTTTGTATTGATTATGAGCTTTCACCAGTGGGTTACACTAGAATAGGTGAACTTAGTGTGAGCTTGCTAGCCTCGTTTGGGGTATGGAACATTGTTTTTACAAAACAAATTTACTTGCCGGCTTACTTATGCTTTTGTTCGTGTATTTGTTTGCGCAAAGCAGAATAGATTTTCCCTACCCCATCTAGTGTAAAGAGCTGGCTTGACGACTAGAGTTGAGTGCCGTAACTCAAGTCCACCTGTTGGTCCTCTTGACTTCAAGGGTGGTGAACTTAAAAGACAGGCTGTTTGCATAAAAACCTTAAGGGTGCAATAGCAGCATTCATGTCTTGGTGGTAACCAACAGCTATTTTATTGGACCAAGGACCTGCTCGACAGGAGGGAAGTCATGCCTGGCACTAGAAAGCTAGCTAAGCACCTGGGGCTCATGATGCCATGGATCTTAGTGGAGAACTTTCTACTGACATTTTTACTGAACATGTGTAATTCCTAACTGGACTCTATATATTTACCCTTATACTCACAGATACGTGTAACTCTCAACACTCATCAAAGATACTTCTTTTTGCAATAGATGGACACTGTTATGGAAAACCACAACCAGTAAAATGCAGGGAACAAGATATTGTGGGGTGCCCAGCCCCAATTGATACATCTTCAATACGATTGCTGCACCTAAGGCCCAGGTAACACAGCAAAAGATGGGGTGGAAAGAGAGCCAGAAAACCAGGAAATATGCCATGAGAATGTGTCTTCTGGAAATGACAGGGAAGATTCACTTATGATACAACTGCCTAAATAAGACCTGAAGATGTACAACACCAATAGGCTTGCTAACATGGAAGGGTAAAGGAGTAAGTTAAGTCTTACAAGGTTCCATTTATAGGTGAAAAAAGCAATAACTACAGGCAACTAAGAAATACTGAGAGTGGGAGTTTTCTCCAGAATGAGCCTCCTAATTGGTAATTATCCAATACCAAGTGGTCAGCTTTGAAACCATAGACACACAAATAATATTATATAGAGTGAATAGATGATAGATAGATAGATAGATAGATAGATAGATAGATAGATAGATATGGATTGGTGGATATGCATAGATACATAGATATTGACATAACAATAGATCTCTGTATAGATATAAATGTTAACAGTAGCAATTAAAGGAACAGTTTCAAGAAAGAAAGTTTCCTAGGTGTTTGGTTTTATTTTCCCGGGGGATTATTTGTCTTGACTTTTTTTCCTTCAGTGTATGATGGTCAAAACCAGGACCTTGTCAGTGCTAGGCAAGAATTTCACGACTGATCTAAAGTCCCATCCCAGAGGGCCGAGTGTTTTTAACCCATGAGTTATGACAGGTTAGCTTGATAACTTGCAAGGAGGATAAAGAGCAGAATGTTCGTAGTTCTTTAAACACAGAAGTCTGAGAAACCAGGGACCTCTTAACAACTGAACAATTTCGTATTTTGAGAACACACCTGTGGTCCTTTGGTGGGATGATCTTCTTAAAATATTTGTGTGTATTTTATTAATCAGATTATGATCCTATCCCTTCGACCAAAGTTACTCCCGCATCTCTTCTTTTAGTTTTTCTACTTGAGCAGTGTGTTAAGCTTGTTAGCTTAATGACTAACAATGCTTAGAAGTCCCTTATCTGCCTGAAATCGCTGAGAGGCACTACTCTGACTCTTTCAGACGTTTAAATCAGGGATTGTGTCAAACTAGCCTTCATTTGACCTTTGACACTCGGGCTACACCCACATTCAGAATCTTTTTTTCTGGCTGAAGTTGAGGTGACAGTTTCATTTTCCAACCCAGCAACTCCCAGGCACTCTAATTCCCTCGAAATTCTGCTTGCAAAATGAAGTTCCTGCCTTGGCTCATCTTTCTTGCCCTGGCTTATAATATACATTCGGGAGTGATAGGACTCTTCCAGTACTCTTGCCTGATCTGCGTAGCCAGATCTAAGTGTGTGTGTGTGTGTGTGTGTGTGTGTGTGTGTGTGTGTGTGTGTGTTCAGATTCACGTGTGCATGCAAGTCAATGCCAGGGTCCAACTTTGTCTTCCTCAATAGCTCTCCTCCCTTTAATTTTTTTTTAATTTTGAGAACTTCATACATATGCACAATGAAATATGATTCTATCTCCTCACATTACCGTTCTTCAACTCCAGTACACCCATATCCCAGCTTTATGCCCACTAAGTCCAGTTAGGGCTGTCCGTAGGTATGAGGCATCCCCTGGAGCATGGGAAACCTACGAGTAGCCACATCCTCAATAAGGATTCTTTCTGCCCTCACAGCTCTGCACTGCCAATGGCTCCTTAGTGTAGGGTAGGGCTTAAGAAATCATCTACCCCATCCATGCCAGGGTTTTTGATCTTATATAGGTCTAATATTTTTGGTGGTGAGCCTAACCTTTAATGGCTGAGCCATCTCTCCAGCCCCTTGTATCTATAGGTCTTAATGCAGGTAATGATAACTGTCATGAAATTATATATCTCTAAAATAGTCTCTTACTAAGCCTGGAGTTCACTGATTGGCTAGAATCCTTTGCCAGAAAGCCCCAGCAACTCTTCTGTGTTTGCCTGCCAGCGCTAAGATTGAGGGCACACTCATTGTAGAGTCAGACTCAGGCTCTCGTATTTGCTCAACAAACACTTGACTAACTGATCCATCTCTTCAGCCCCTCGGCCTGAAGATGGTTAGGTGCACGGTCTAGTTAGCCTACTATTGCTGTGGTGGAAGCAGCTTGGATAGAGAGGAAGCATTTATTTTAGCTTACAGTCCATCATGAGAAGTCAAAACAGGGTGTCACGGCAGGAACTAGAGTAGAGGCTATGGGGGAAGGCTGCTCAGTGACCCGCTCTCCATCCCTTGCTCAGTTTACTGTTTTTATTCAAGCCAAGGTCACCTGCCCAGGGAAGGCACTGCCCACAGAGTTCTTGGCCCTCCTGGAGACATTTTCTCAATTGAGCTCCTCTTCTCAGACGACTCTAGCTTACATCAAGTTGACAAACCTTAGCCAGCATCTGCACCTTTTTATCATTTAAGGCCCCATGAGCAGCAGTTTTGCCAGTAGTTTTACTGCCATGGAGCATGTGCCCATATTTCCATTTTACCAATCCTGTTCTTACATTCTTCCCAGCAGGCACCTATACATGCCCTTGCCACACTCCCCCCCCCACACACACCCATCCCCTTCATAGACCCCACACTGATCACACACATTTTGACCTTTTCTCCTGCAGCACCCAACTTCTATGTATTAAAGATCTGGGTTGTTTTCTCCGCTAGGTCAGTTTTCTTTCACTACATAAGAAGTGCTTCCAGGATTGGTGCAATATAACAATGGCCTCCGAAATAAAACCTCCATCTTGGATAGGAGCTGCTTGTGTCACCGGATGCTCTAAAGAAGAGGAGGAACATTTTGTCCTGCAAGGAAGCTCCTTAAGCTTGGGAAATAAACAACTCGAAGGAAGTTCCTGAAACAGAGCAGAGTCACTAGACCCTGACTTCTCAATGCGTACCTAAGCAGTACAGACTGCTGAGAGACCTTGCAGAGATCAGCCAGTGATGTGGGAGTGTCATATATCAATCTGTTGATTTCATTGGTTAAGCAATAAAGAAACTGCTTGGCTGGCCCTGATAGGTTAAAACATAGGTGGGAGGAGTAAACAGAATAGGATGCTGGGAGGAAGAGGAAGTGAGCTCAGACTCTGCTCTGCTCCTGGAGAGACTTGACAGCTCTGCTCTCTGGAGCAGAGATGCCAGGCTCTGTTCTCCCATGCAGCTCAGACCCAGGATGGACATAGGCTAGAATCTTCCCAGTAAGCGCACCTTGGGGTGCTTACACACATTATTAGAAATGGGCTAGTCCAGGTGCAAGAATTAGCCAAGAAGAGGCTAGATAGAAATGGGCCAAGCAGTCTTTAAATGAATACAGTTTGTGTGTTGTTATTTTGGGCATAAGCTAGCAGGCGGCTGGGGTGCTGGGGACGCAGCCCCACCGCTCCTATTTCAACAAGCCAGGCTGCTCAGACCACCTAAGACACCTGAGAGAGAACCCCTCTAACCTAACAAGCTACCTGAATGTTGTACAGTGCACTCCAGATTTCCAACTTTTGGCAACACCACTGTCTTCAAGTTGTTTCTGCCCCCTATAAGTTCTCACCCATACCCCTCTAAGAAAAAACACAAGATTCGTTGGCTCACCAAGTTGAACTTTGGTGTTGTCTTTATGTAGATCTCTTGGTGGTTCCCTGTCTGGAGTTAGGAGATGGCTGTTTGCCTCTCTCCAGGAGTAATGTCACACCACAGTTAGTAAATATATTGCTTCAGATTTAAGGGCATATCAGTTTGGTCAGGATGCCTGCAGCTGTGGTCTGCAGAAGTTTGGCTGGGATGGAATAGTTTAGAACATCCACATATAAAAGTCTGCTGGTTGCCCTGGCCATGGGTTGCACGGAGCCCCTCACCATTGATAATGTGAAATCAGGGCTTGAAACTCCAAAATGAAACTCAAAAACAGCATCTCTGCCGCCTTCTAATGGTTAGAGCAGGTCGCAAGGATAGCCCAGAAATAAACACTGCCTTTGGACAAAGGAAGTATCACTACAGGGTTCTGGGTTGTGCTACCCAAACTATTCCTTCTCTGTCCTCTTACTTGGCAGTCAAGTCCCTCACTGACAAAAGCAACCTTTAACCCCAAGTTCATCCTCTTCCCAGGGGCCACTCAGACCCATTGCTTCCGAGAAGGGCAACTCTGTTTTCTTCCAGGGTCAGCAGTTTTGCAAAGTGGACCAAGGCCAGAGACCTCAGCAGAAAGAGTAGGCTTTGTCTGAAAGCGGCATCAAAACCTGGAGGTGTTTGACCAGGGTGTGCAGGAGCCTGCAGAGTTGGATTTTGGTAGCCAGGGTTAAGGAAGTGGAAGGGCCAGATTTAATTTGGGATAGAATGGAGAAGTCTGGACATGTTGTTATATTTTCAAAACTGTGGAGCAGGAGAAAGGTGATTCCATTTTGGGGACCTCTGGGAATTCTTGTGGGCAGCAGACTTCCTGGAACTTTGAGCCTGTTTTATGGCCTGGTCTCTGGGGGAGTTTTCTGTAATTACAACCATAATTATTGTATCTGAGTAAGAAGGCTTTATTTCATTAAAGCAGAAGTGGATGGTTTTGAGGGCCAGGGAGGTTCTTTCTTGAAAACTCAGACCCAAAAGCATTCTTCAATCTACTCAAGTCTTCCTCAGAGGCCATGTGTGTGTGTGTGTGTGTGTGTGTGTGTGTGTGTGTGTGTGTTTGTGATATATTTGTGTTTATATTTTATATATATATTTTTATATATATATTGAAACATATATCATATATAATATATGATTGATTATCTGGTGATCTCATAGCCTCATTCACGTTTGAGCCCTGTTTATGCTGTCCCCCCTCAGGTACCCCAGATCTTCATCCCTCTCTCATGCTCCATCAGGCTAGTTCATATTGCAAAGCAGCACAGATTAAAACACGGCCACAAATTTCTCTCTCTGTGGCTATGCCCTTGCAAGAGGACATTCCAAATCTCACTGAACCCAGAGGCATGAGTAAGCTCAATAGAGGTCAGATAAGATAACCCAGGCTGACCCGCAGAATCGTAAGAGATCACTTATACTTGCTGGTGCGAAACTGAGCTGTAAAGGTGGCTCCATCCACCACAAAAGCTATTTATGCTAACGTACTATGCAATGGGAAGCAGAACAGATGTGTGCTCAAGCGAGAATCATTATATTAGCAAAACAAAGACGTGCACAGCGCAAAATCGCAGGGAGAGAAAGCAGGCATCCACGCAGATCACACGGGCTAGCTGACAAGTTCTACCTTTCCCTGAAGTCCCCTGGTAATATTTCACTGCTGTCTCTTCTCTCACATAGCAGACATGGATTTTTTTTTTAATTGATAAAGCGAAGGAGTTGAGTGTGAGGAAGCTTCGCTCTGCCGCTTGTTTGGCATTTTGCATATTAAAAAATAAAATCATTTTATTGGGAAAGGCAATGAGAATGGCAAGACCGATGTATCAATTCTGTTTTACATTAATCTTGCCCTTCGGGGATACTCTTATGCACTCATCCTTTGTTGGTATTTTTTGTAATGATTGTACCGAACGCAACTCTGTCAACAGCCTACCTGGGCTTCTCTAGCCCTCAGAACCATCTACTGCTTCAAAGAAATACATCTGCTTACCACTCACTAGTAATGAGGAGAGCTTTCTTCTCTCTGCTTGCAGATTTTCCACAACAAGCCCTTCTTTTTCTGAAACCGCGGGTCAACAAAGTCACTCTCGGCATCCTTAGAAGTCTTTTCTGCTTCCTTCCTAGCAACTCAGAAGCAGACAGAAACATGTTCATTCTGCTACAAGAGTGTGTCAAGTGGAGCAGTGTGCCTCCCCTGAGATTCGAGAGGGTTCTTTTTTCAGTTTGATTTTTTTCTGGTCTGCTTGATCAGCTACACTACACTGAGCGGCTGTGGTCTGCAAAGCCTCGTGTTGCACAAGCAGGAGTCGCGCTATCAGAATAATTGCACACCCTATCTACTGGCCCCTAGTGCCCCTCCTCTGGTTATGCATAAACTCTTCCTCGGACATGGACCTCCTAATCAGCTTTCTCTGCTAAACTTAGTTTTGACCAGGCTGTCCAGGGCTCCAGCCTAGAACATCATCAATCAGTAAGGTTGATCTCTGCCACTTCAGGGGGCGGGGAAGGTTTTCTTTTTCCTTTGTTATCATTCAACGTTATTTGAATTGTACATATCAGTTAGGTTGAGTCAAGATGGCCATGGGGTGACTGCTCAGCACTGAGATTTGGAAAGGCTGAGGAAATTTAAGAGGTCCTGAAAAAATAAACTGTCCCATCTACACAGACAGAAGTGTGATTGAAAACTGTGTTGTTTTCAATAATGGCTGTGTTTCTGCTTGGAGTTCTGTTGCTCTGGTTGATACTATAGTATCAATATTATAGCTCCCTCTCTGGTCCTAGTCTTGGGATTTGCCATTTCTGACTCTTCTCCCTATCTCTGTCTCTGTTTCTGTCTCTCTGTCTCTCTGTCTCTCTGTCTCTCTCTCTCTCTCTCTCTCTCTCTCTCTCTCTCCTCCTTCTCTCACTCCCTCCAGTTGCCCCTCACTGCTTTTCTCCTTCTTCAGGGATTACAATTGATCTCAGAACCTGTATCACTGAGTTATGTCCATCCCTGGCTTTTTATTTGTCATTTTGAGATATGGTCTTGCTAAGTTGCCCATACTAAGTAACTTTACATCCCACTTCCCCAGCTTCTTGAGTCTAGGCCTCAGGCCAGTTCAGACAATCACTTTCTGTGTCTCAAATCCTTTCTTTGCAAAATAGGGATTGTGAGATAATCCGATTAGCAGGGCTATGGAGGGGCGGATAATCCGTGTAAGGCAGTTAACATCATGCCTGTTCTAGAGTGAACGCTTAGTAAATGGTGGTCATTATTACTACATGTACTTTGGTGCTGGCCTTAGTAAAGGAAGGACGTTTAATTTTTCACAAGTGTTTCTCTAAAGGTTATGAATTTGGTCTTATCAGACTTATCATGCCTTTGATCAGAACAGACACCATGGATAAATAAGCTTTGATAATACAAATATAAGCAAAAATGATATAAACAAACTACAGGCAATGTTGTTCCATCTACACTATGAACATTTGCCAAGGTTTGCTCATTGGACACATGGATCTTCGACTGAAGTCAAATAATACTTTTTTTTTTGGAGCTTACTACTTAAAACACTGTTTCATAACCATTAGAAATATAGCTTCCTAAAAATTACATAATGAAATGAAAGAAAATTCCAGCATTACTGATTTGCCTAGAGCTCTTTGGATACCAATCTGAATTCACAGAGAAAAATAAAGTGATAGGAATATGTGCTTTTAGAAGCTTAGACTCAAACATGCCAATACAATTTACAATTCTTCAAATAAAAATATTCTGTATACAGAAATAACACCCTTATAAAACCCTAATGGAATGGAATGCTAATATAAATTCCCAAACAGCCAAATGGAAAATGGCAAAAGCAAATCTGTGATTGAGTTTCTCATCCAAAGCGAAAGTTACTGTTTCTAGAATATTTGGAAGTTAAGAGGACGTTTTACACACGCCACTTCATCATTTAAATATGCAAACTATGTCTCACAAATGCTGGGGAGGCAAAGAAACAAGAGTGCAGTTCCCCACAGAATCGCTAAGCTTGCTGTCTGCTAGGGGTTTATCCACACTCTGAAATCTCTTGTGGGCTTCCATCTGGGCACATGGCCTCTGGGAATCATCCCTCAACTAAGTCTGAAAAAGAAGCCTGATACTTAGAGACACTAAGAAAAATAAAGTGGCAGAATTTTTGCTCTAAGCTCTGAGTACTGTCTTCTAAATGGTTCTTGTGTGAAGGGAGTTTGCTTGTTTGCTCTTGATCTTGGCCAAAAGACCAAAAGACCAAAGGCCAAAAGAACAAGTTCTAATATGGACGGGGGAGAAAGCCACGGAACCCCAGAGTGCCATCCTCATAGAACAGGACCTTTGTTTTCACCCGTAACCTAGGGACCTTCATTTTCATCCCATCTTCTCCTGGCTACAGCCTTGACCCAGGGAAGGCACAGGCAAGCCTCAGAGAAACCCCACCGATTTAGGGTTTTGTTGGCCACTAGGAAGAGCTATGGCAGTGTGGTTCAAACAGGAGACAAACAAACCCTTTCACTCTGCCTATTTGTCCTCAGGCCAGATGGAGGGGACGTCCAAGGGCCTGGCATTCTTTGCACTTGGAGTGGGTGTCCACACAAAGACATTGGGAAGATGCTGATTGTCAGTTATCCAAAGAACACAAGGTAGGATGTAAGTGAGGAACTTTATTCCAACTTTTTCAAATGTTTGCTAAAATGCCACGTTCTCCAAGATGTTAGCCAACAAAGACAGCTCCACCCAACCCTCTGCACTTGACCTTTTACTTAGTTGAATTTTTCTCAGTGGTGTTTCTATGTCCATCCACTGAGCTTCCTCTGTAGCAAGCCCATTCTAGACACTGAGATGGTAACACCAACTAAAGCAACCAAGTGCCCCTCTCGGGCTTCATCCCAGTTAGGGCTGCAGAGAAAGACTGACAGAGAGCAAGTGTGGTGTCAGAGATGACAGAGCTAAGAAGGGACGGATGTGAGCCCAGGCCTCATCTCTCCCTCCTGAAGGCAGAATTTCTGCCCCTCCCAAAGCTCTAGCCCTGGCTTCTGTCAGCCATGCCAGAGACTAGGAGGGTCAGACTAAGCCCTAGTGAAGATTAAACAAGCCCAGTTCAGAACTGCATGGCCTGCCTGGCTTCAGCAGTGACAGCTGGGGTTATGTGGGTGCTCCCCTGTCTGAGGCCAGCATCCTTTGGAAATTCTTCTGCACCTTTGTGGCAGCAAGACAAAGAGAAAACTGATGTAACAAAGTGACCCACTAGGACGGAGACACGTTCTCTAGCATGGAAGAGGCAAGCCACCTACACTGCCCCCAAGAGGAAAGGAGGAGAGAGGGGGGACAAATGCTCAGCTTTGGAGGTGGCACATGTGACATTGGCTCCTTCCAAAGCTGTGCTGCTACCACCACTGTGAGGACACTCTAATTTGATAGCCAGGTTCCCGGACTTCTAAGTTCTTTGGACAGTTCACTGGCTCCAGCATGCACTGTCCTCGTTCATAAGCTAGAGCAGTAATATCCTATTAGTATTCTGGGCTGAAGCTGAACAGCAATGTGGGCATTGTAGCTACCAGGCAGTAGCTATCCCCCATTGCTGGTCTCCAGCCTGCCATCTGAGGCTAGGAGGTCAAACACAGGACTGTGATCAGGAGCCAGGTTCCTGATCACCCAGCACACAAGATGCGCTGACGAAGGGAGCTATGGTGGGGTGGATGGATGACTGAAGGAGTGGCTGGGTGGAATCGGCCCTCCTCACAAGCTAACTTTCTCTCCTGTGGGCGATCTCCAGTGCCCATCTCCCCACCCCCATCTCAAAGTAGGCTGACCCAGCAGATACATTCAGAGGCAGGACTGGCAAGAGGCAGCAGATCCAAGGAAGAGAGAGTGAAGCAAGGAACAAGGAACGGTCACTTCAAAACAAAAGCAAGGATGCCTTTGTTCTTTGTCTCTTTGTTGTGAAGAGTGGGCTTTGTTGTGAAGGTTTTTAAAGGCTCTTCTCTGAGACTCCTGCTGGTACTGCCTGTGTATCTGAATTCCATGGGCAGGGATTTAAGTCATGGAGGCAGCCAGCCAGCCAGCCAGGCCCTGCCTCTCAGTGGAGAGTGTGTCCGATGGTCATAGTGCTGGAGCTACAGCCCAGACTAAGCTGCCATCTTAACTGCAGCAAGCAAGATGACCTGGCAATGAAATGAATGTTCGAGGAACGCTGTTCCCGGCTTTCAAGGACAGACCAACATGCTCTCTCCTCAGCCGTACAGTGTTTCCCTAGCAGATACAAGGCCCTAGATGCAGTTCTGACACCACTCACATCCACACTGACACACAGTGTATGTGCCTGTGTCTGTGTCTATGTATGTGAGTGTGCACGTGTGTGTCTGTGTATGTCTATGTATGTCTGTGCCTGTGTGTGTAGGTGTGTGTGTGTTTGTGCCTATGTGTGTCTCTGTCTGTGTATGTGTGTGTGTGCATGCACATGTGTGTGTCTGTGCCTGTGTGTGTGTGCCTGCCTGTGCCTCTGTGTGTGTCTGTGTGTGACTGTGTGTGTTTGTGTGTGTATGTGTATGTGTGCACGCGCGTGTGTCTGTGTGTGTCTGTGTGTGCGTGCATGTGTGTGTGTGCCTGTGTCTGTGTCTGTGTGTATGACTGTGTGTGTCTGTGTGTGTGCCTGTGTGTGTGTCTGTGTGTGTGACTGTGTGTGTTTGTGTGTGTGTGACTGTGTGTGTTTGTGTGTGTGTCTGTGACTGTGTGTGTTTGTGTGTGTGTCTGTGTGTGTGACTGTGTGTTTGTGTGTATGTGTGTCTGTGTCTGTGCCTGTGTGTGTGTGTTTGTGTCTGTGATACAGTGGCTGAAGATATAACCCAACAGTAGGATGCTTGCTGGGCCTTACCTATGGCCCTGGGTTACATCCACAGCACTGCAAACAACAAACGAAAATCCATGATGCTCTTAGAGCATACTGGGCTTCACTAGCAAGCTTGCTGTCCCCATTTCCCCTACTATAGAAGGAGGTCTCTGAAATTCCACCTAAGGTTGTTTGAGTGACTTCGGGGAGATGAAGTTCCCCAGGCCCTGCCAAAGGAAATGGTTTCCTTTCCTTTGGGTCTTCTCTTGTCCTGCACTCCCGTCTGTGAGGCTCTGCCCTCTCATAGTGGTCCTCCTCTCTGAGATGCCACCCGACAAGCATTGGAGAGAGAGGAAAACCATGGACCTGTGCTCTTGGCAGTTTCCTCTAAGGATTTTACATGGACAGGCAGGGGTGCCCGAGGCAGAAAGGAGATTCCAAGGAAAATGCTCTCACTCTTCCCCAGCAAGCCCCAAGTGCTGCTTAAGGGGTGGGGGCAGCAGCTTGTATTTAAAGAGGCCCTGGTCTCTTGCTCATAACACAAAAGAAGGAAGGCTGGAGGGAAGAAAAGCATGGAGACAGACAGGGAGAAAAGAAGAATGAAGGGAAGAAGAGGTTTGTTTGTTTGTTTGTTTCCTTTTCTGCTCTTAAAGCTAGCTATGACTTGCTGGCTTCTCCTACGGGAAACCTTCGCTGTGCTCTCCTGGGTTCAGACCAATGCTGCTTGGCAGCACAGTCCTTGAAGGAGGACACCTCAGAGTACTCAGGAGGTGAGCGTCCCTGGGCTGCCGGGCTTCTAAAGCATCACAAACAAGAGGTAAAGAGCAAGCTGGGAAAAGTGGAGGAGGAAGGGAGCTGCTGGATCTCCACATCCCGGGTTTGTTAAGTGCAGGGGGAAGACTCTGCTCCCTACTTGCTTGCAAAGGCTGTGCTTATCACCTTAGAACGCAAATACTTTGTTCCGCATCAGAAAAGAACTGTTCCTGAGCGCTAGCTACTCCAGAGAGAAAAGCACAGGCTGGCTCAGAGCCGCTGGCCATTGTGCTGAAGAAGCTCTCTCCAGTCCTCAGGCTCCCAAGCGCCGCTGCAAACAGCACTGAGCTGCCTCGCCCGCTTCTGTTTCTCCCAGACATTTGAAGTAGGGGCAGGAACAATGTGGCTTCGGCAGCACACTTCAGATGGAGAAGCCGAGACAGGTGCCTGTTCCAGGCCAGACGCTGGTTCTCAGTCCTTGCAGCGTGTTTGTATCCCTACCAGCAGGCTGCCTCCAACCAATTAACCCTGAACCTCTTGTGGGTGGTGCCAGGACACCAGGATCCCAAGGACATACATGCTATCTCCCAAGGAATTGTTCAGGGTATAGATATCCAATCCCCTGCAACAGAGTCTGAGAATTCAGCCTACTAAGAAATCTCCCAAGCAGTAGGCCACAGGCTGTGGGATAAAGAAATTTCATACCCTATCTATTTCTCCAGCAGCCATGCTTGGGGTCCTTGGGCATTAGCCAGACAAGAACTCAGGATTGGAAACACCTGTCTAGCCCAGATTAACTAGAAGAGGGGAACTAGAAAGGCTCTGGATTCTAGCATTCCCTCTGCCTTCTGACCTGAGGTGGTGGGAAGCCCTCTGCTTCCTTCACAGTGATAAACAGAAACCTCTGAAATCCTTAGCAAAATAACTCCCCCCTCTCTTAAGTTCCTTTGTCAGGCATTTTTATCCCAACAATAAGAAAAGTAAATAGCCAAGGCACACAGTCAGAGATCTGATTTGCTGCCCTTCAATCACAGACCTGTCAGAAGCAATTTGTCTGCAATAACTGGTCATTTCTCCAACTCATTTTCATAAAATTGACAAGAACTCCCCAGTTCAACTCCTTGTGCACTCTGGTGACGTATACCCACCAAGGCCAACACTTATGCTATGCTTTAATTCTCCTTTACTTCCCTGCTGCTAAGGACTGAGAGCTATCAAGGTCAGGGGCAACCGGATTGCTGTTTTTCATCACTCAACTAAAGGCCTGACAAAAAGCAAGTTAAGGAAGGATGGTTTGTTCAGACTCACAGTCCAAAGGAAAATATTCCATCAGTCCATCATGGTGGGAAAAGGTGGGTGGGATCAGCTTGGTCTGTGGGGCCAAAGAGGAAACACAATGAAGAGAATACCCCTGCTTACTTAGTTTATTTTCCCCCTTCTTACTCAGTCAAAGACCTCAGCCTCACAAGAGGCTTCTACCCACATAGATGAAGGGTGTTCCTTCCTCAGTTAATCTTCCCTGAAAATGCTCATAAAAAGCACAGCCATGGGTATGTCTCCTAGGTGATTCCAAATCCAGCCAAGTTAACAATGAAGATGAATAAGCCATCACAGTGAGTTACCATGAAAGCTACTGTTGAACTATATACCCCACCCCACCCCACCCCATACATCCACACATTTCAAACAAGGAAATGCTGAGATTGAGAGGGAGCAAGGGCACTAACTTGACGGGATGCTGGGACTAGGTATAAACCAGAACCTTCTTGAGTAATGTGGATTATGATCATTCTAGACAGCAGTAGACACTTTAAAATGTTGGTTGGTTAATAAAATTATTCAAATAGCAAACATTCACAGATCAACCCACTTCTGCGTATATGTAGGTCTGAGTGTCTCCCAGTCAAGATGGGTTTCTCTGTGGGAACCTTGGATAATAGGAATTATGAGTGAGGACATGCTTGTCCTATATCTGGTCTCGGTGACTGCCACCACTACAGGCTAATCATATGGCACCCACCATGAGAAAACATCCCTTAAATGTCTCTTGAGCTGAACTGACACACCTTGTTGAGACATTCCCATAGACGAATGCTTATTGACTAGTGCCCTGGCCCTGTGATATGTTAGTTCAGGAGATAGAAACAGGAGGATCAGGAGTTCAAGGCTAGTCTTGGCTACCTGGTGAGCTTGAGATTTTTATTCCAAACCACATGACTATTGGGTTTGTTCATCTTCTCAAAGACGATGTTTGACCATTGTGGCGGTTTGAATGAGAATGGTCCCAATAGGCTCATATATTTAAATGCTTGTTCCCTAGTTGGTGGAATGGTTTGGGAAGGAGTCTGAGATGTGGCCTTGGTGAAGGAAGTGTCTCACTCTAGGTGGGCTTTGAGGTTCCCAAAGCCCACATCATTCCCAGCTAGGGTTCTCGCTCTGCTTGTAGATCAGATGTAAGCTCGAGCTACTGCTCCAGCACCATGCCGCCTGTTGCCAAGATGTCTACTATAATTGTCATGGATTCTAAACCTCTGGAACTGTGACCCCCAAATTACATGCTTTCACTTACAAGTTGCCTTGGCCACGGTGTCTCTTCACAGCTGTAGAGAAATAACTATGACACCGTGTTCCTCCTTTTGCATTCACCTCTGAACCCCTAATTTAACAGCTTCTCGTCCATCCAGCATGGATGAAGACTTTGCCTGTCTGAAGTCCTACAGTGTACTACTCTCTCTTTGTTTCCTGCAATTGCCATTTTTTGAGTGGTGTGTGCATCTATGAGCTATGCCTTTATCCTCTAAAATTTTGTGGTACCCCAAGAACACCAGCCAAGAACAGAGGCATTGTAGTAATTCAGATGCTAGGTTTCAAAGACTGGAATCTGGAGAGCAGTAAGACTTCAGTGAGTAGCATGTGCATCTGGGTGACCTGAAAACTAAGGCTAACAAGATGAACTGAAGCTAGATATCAAAGAGTGGTTGTCAGAAGCATGAAGAGTCTTGACCTTCTACACAGTTCTTGAAATCTGTAGAAGTGTTGGTGGGGAACTATGCCAAAGTGAGATCTATAGATCTATGCTGAGATGACACCTATGAGATCTGGGCTGAGATGAGATCTATGCACAGGAACTATGGTTCTTATGATGGTATGGAAGACAGGCGAGAGAAGACCGTGTTCATGTGGCATGAACTTTACTCGAGTTTTTTTGCTCCTCCAAGCAAGAGGTGACCAATGAGTCACCTCTGGGACCAGAGTGTTTCGGCTAGACTTACAGTCAGCTTGTTGGGAAGCAGTAGAGAAAAAAAAAAAAAAAAAAAAACAGAAGGACTCTGTAATTGCCAGCCCATTAGCGTGAGAGTCAGTGGAATCACCCACCCTACAAGAAGCCTGTTTAGGGGAAGACACGGAGGCGGGTGTCCAGAGGGACGCTGATGATCCAGGCGACTCCTCTCTATGTGTTTCTGCAGCTTAGGAGAGACAGCATATCTGAAGTACAAGAACGGTGGGCACAGGTAGAGGGTAAAAGGCTGCAAGAGTAGATGAGACTCCCACGCACAGGGAGAACACACGTGTCAAAAGAAGTGGGACCTTGAGGAGCACCCACAGGTCGCCCTGCAGACGTACAGCAGCCTGTCCCCTCAAGCTCCTGCGAGAAATAATACTTTCAGCCTGCCATCGCTTAAAATTATTTTTCTATTTGCCAATAATATCCAGGCACAAAACCTCTGGCTCATCGGCTTGGGTTTAATGTGATAAAAATCCATATTCACCTTGAATGGGCTATTCAGACAACAGATATTTATTTGATCAGACTCCATTTCCCTCTCTCTCTCATCTCTGCCCTACCCATGACAACAACAAAAAAGGCTCCAACCAAAGATTTGGGAGACCATTGTTCATGGTCCTTCAGACCCTGGAAGACAGCAACCACAGGAAAGGACATTAAAAATTAATGAATGTGCTGTACTCGGTGCCTTGCAGTCAAGGATATTTAAGAAGATAAAAGAGGCATGGGGAGGGAAAGTCTAGTTGCTAATGTTTTCTCTATAATTATGAGGTGGAAAAGAAGTGGGAGAAGACAGTTACCACTGAGACAAAATGAAAGGCATGCATTAGACAAGGCCAGCAGAAAGGACAGCGTGCAGACAAATGGAGCATTCTTAGGCGTGTGTCTCAAGGAGAGGGGAGGAGGCACAAGGCGTGCGGAGAAGCAGCAGGAGAAGGGCAGAAGGTGGCCATCCAGGCGCCTTCGCCTACAGCCTGGCCAGCCCTGACTTGAATAATGAGGCTGTTTGGACAAGCCTGAGGCCAATGGCAGAGACTTACGTAAGAGCTACCACAAACGTCTCCGGCTACTCTAGTCTCGGGGAAAAAAAACACCCGAGATCCCTTTACACTGTGATTGTCTGCAGCCAGGGAGTAGTTTCATGTGGTTGCCGTACCTCCTGCGGCACCCATAGGGGAAGGATGTGGTGCTGACGTGTGAACGGAAACGCCAGTCATCTTGCCAAGCACAAGGATATTTGCTGAGTTCTGAAAGGAAAAATCCAGTACCTGATTTCTGTGAGCTGCAGGGCTGATCAGATTCCCCCCACAACACAGGGCTCAGTAAACTAGAGATGCGTCTGCTACAGGATCCCAGACTCAGAACATTGACACCTTTTCCAAATCCCACTGAAGCCAAGGATTCTGTGTGTGGCTCTCATGGCACTTCATAAGGAAGCCTTTGACATCATTCTAAGGGAGACTTGGATGTTGTGGTTTACAGTTACATAGACAGCAGATATTCCCAGGCAAAGAATTGGCCTTGTCAGGTAGAGCTTGGGCATGCCCAGAGAAGATTAAGGCTGCCATAGTGCATGTACCAATTGCTCACTTTTTTATTTGGGACCATGATCCAAAAAAGCTTGGAAGAGACACGTATTGTAGTTCCCTTCCTGTGAGGTATAGCTGATATGAGCTACTTCCCCCCACCCCATAATCCAACTCAAAATGCAGATCCTGGTGAGCCCCCCCCAACCTAGTCACTCATGGGAGCCGTATTTACTGTGGCTTCTCAGACTTCACCCCAGATTCAGAGTCAGTGGTCTGGACTAGGAGGATAGCCCTGGCACCCGCGGGTCACATGAGCTCCCAGGGTTCTGATGAGAGCCCTGCGTCAGCCCTGCCTAGCCCCTGGTTGAGTCATCTTGCTTTCAGCCACATTTCTTCCAAAGCCAAGTGTCTGCAGATGGTGTGAGCCCAGTCACACTGAACGTTTAGTAAGTCGATGATTGTCTCTAAATAAGGAGCCGTGCAATCTGGTTTCTATTTTAGGAAAGTGACCACGTAGGAAGAATGGCAGAAGGACGGAAGATGGAGAGCCCGAGGCCACGAAGACCAGTTGGCCACTTGGCCAATGACAGCTCTCAAGGCCATGGAGGAAGAGAGACTGTGATTGACAGATAGGAGAGGCTGAAAACATGGCTCAGACTAAACTTCAGATCTGGTGACTGTAGCGAGGGCAAAGGCAAGAAGGACTCAATGTCACTATGGGGAGTCAAAGTTGGAGTGACAGACTCGGCCAGTGGAGCCCAAGAGGGGATAAAGGACAGCATCTGCCCAAACGCCTGTCTCTTTTTCAGGTCCTGGGCCCTGGAAGGACAAGGCAGGTCACACAGAGGATAATTGGTGTTTCTGGCTAGACTCTGAGCTGCGGAAGGGTGGTGTTCCTCTTTCCCAGTTTCAGCATCTGTACCAGTCGGCACACAATTGGCACACAGTGTGTTCTGGGTAAGAAGGTGAGGGGCATAATGAAACTGGAGACAGCCTCGCTGGGAAACCTGTTTTTGAGTCACATAGATGTCAGAATTCACCCGGGCTGCAAGTAACTTCCTTGTCCAGGAAGGAAGGATGGCAGAGAGTGTTTTTCAATATGTGGGAACAGAGAGATGTGGGTGGAGCCCTGTTCAGAGAGCTTGTGTCAGCCATAGTCAAGAACTCAACTGGAGTAGTGGGGAAACAGGGAGGGGCTGGAAGAGAACCTGGTGAGCAGAGTTTAGGGGAATCAGGAATATGTCTCTCAGCTCCACGGACAGCAGAGTAACTACCCTTTGTGTGTGTGTGTGTGTCTGTGTGTCTGTGTGTGTGTCTGTGTGTGAGTCTCTGTGTGAGTCTCTGTGTGTCTGTGTGTATGTGTCTGTGTGTGTATCTGTGTGTGAGTCTGTATGTGTGTCTCTCTGTCTGTGTGTGTCTGTGTGTGTGTGTCTGTGTGTGTGTCTGTGCCTGTGTGAGTCTGTGTGCGTGTGTGTGTGTGTGTGTGTGTGTGTGTGTGTGTGTGNAGAGATGTGGGTGGAGCCCTGTTCAGAGAGCTTGTGTCAGCCATAGTCAAGAACTCAACTGGAGTAGTGGGGAAACAGGGAGGGGCTGGAAGAGAAGCTGGTGAGCAGAGTTTAGGGGAATCAGGAATATGTCTCTCAGCTCCACGGACAGCAGAGTAACTACCCTTTGTGTGTGTGTGTGTGTGTCTGTGTGTCTGTGTGTGTCTGTGTGTGAGTCTCTGTGTGTCTGTGTGTATGTGTCTGTGTGTGTGTCTGTGTGTGAGTCTGTATGTGTGTCTCTCTGTCTGTGTGTGTCTGTGTGTGTGTCTGTGTGTGTGTCTGTGCCTGTGTGAGTCTGTGTGCGTGTGTGTGTGTGTGTGTGTGTGTGTGTGTGTGTGTGTGTGTTGGGAGGGTGACCTCATTATCAGCTGCTCAGAGGGAAATACTGCCAAGACTTTTTCTTTTCTTCTTTCTCTTCTTCAGAACTGCTACTGTTCACTTTCAGAAATGCCTGCAGCGCCACTTTCTCCTCCTAAGTTCCCTGAAATGGCATCACAAGTATGTTTAATTGTCAGTCCATCAGAGCCAGGAATCACCAGGCAGACGCTGTGCGCACATCAGAAGACTGCCCGCATGCCCACCAGCGCCCGTCTGGCGTGCACGGGGCAGCATGTGACCTACCTCCCCACAGATGCTCTCTAAGTAGTTTGACCCCTCCTGTACCGAGAAATTGATCGTGTCAGATATAGTTATATTTTTCACATAAAATCTCTCGGTGCGGTTTATTTTATTGGGCGTCCTCGCCTTCTCCCACTGCCCTCCTCCTGAGGCGCCTGCAGCGCTGAACTGCACCTGCCAGCTCCAAGTATGATTTCTAGATTTCTCTGCCTGCCAAGCTTGGAGAGCTTTGTTTTCCCATTTCTCTTCGACTGGAAATGTTAACTCCCTTTATCAGGAGGTCAGTGCAGCTTTTTCCTTTGCAATATCTACGGAATCGAGGATACATTTATATACATTTACACTCACTGCCCAGTCATACACAGGGTCTCCCTTTCTGTTTCTCTTTCCTTCACATCAGAAATCAGAAAGTTTCTGTAGCAGGTAGAGTCTGTGGGAGCTGTTGTTCACAGCTGGGGAGGGAAAGGGAAAACTGGGGAAAGAAAAAAAAAAAAGATGGAGAAACCAAAAGGACAAAGGCTCTTCAGGCAGAAGGAGCTGCTGCCCCCGGCTTGCAGAAGAACTCGCAGCTTCTGCAGTCTGCTGTGGGCTTTTGTTTTCATGGCTGTGAACTCAGTCACCCCTTGTTTATTCAGTGCTCTAACACAGCCTGCTCCATATCTGAGCGCACACCCTGCCATGCCGTCTGTCACAGCAATGAAGCCATGTTGCACAAGACCCAACTGAAGCTAAAGGGAAGGATTCGAGCTAAGAGATACAGAATTAAGACATAAATATGCAGAGCTGTGACCTCTTGCCTGGGCTTTTTGCATAACAGAAACTGTGCAAGAACATGGGAACCTGGCTGTGTCTGCTGCAGGAAGGGCAGAGAATGGATGAGTAAAGGGAAAGGGGGGACCCTCTAGACCCCCGCTGCCTAGGAGAAGGTCTAGGAAGGAGATGGGGTGTGAGGGTGCTGGTGTGTCTGGGGAAGGAGAGAATTTCTTGACATCTCCTGTGTCTAGGTCTGTGATCTGTCTTCCCCATCTTTTCTGCTCACTACAGTGAATTAGCCCGGAGAAGTGGGCTGTACTTTGTGTGACTTCAAGCTGAAGAAGGGCCAGGCCAGCTCATTCTAATGTGGATTGCAGACGCAGGTAACATCACGCGGACACCAACTGCGAGGATGAGTTGGCAAGACAAGGGGGAGAGAGTGTTAGAAGATAAAAACACAATTGTCAGGATAGCATAAAGAAACGGGGCTCAGCTTTCCTCTAGACGGTCGGTCCTTCAATACTGACTCCATCCCTCAGTCTGCGTGTGTCAGGGTTTACAAATGAAATGTCTCCCCCGGGCGCCTGTTGATCTCCAGCAGGACTTCCTCCTGGAGCAGGTTGTAGAAACACTAGGAAGTGGGTTCTCCCAGGACAGTTCTCCCAGGACACAGGCTCCCATCAGGACATTCGTATGTTCTACCCAAGCACCTGGGGCCAAGCGGCCCATGGACGGAACCCTCTGAAGCCATGAGACAGCATCAATCTGTCTTCCCTGAAGTTGTCTCTGTCAGGTATTTATTTGGTCACACTGCCAGGAAAGCAGCTAACACGTGCACCAGTGATAAGCCGTGACAGTCCAGGGCCCAGTGAGCACAAGCTTAGAGGACTCCCTCGCAGGAGCCGTCAGGTTGAGGTTCCACCCACAAAGACCAGGCATTCCCTTCGCCCTTCCCTCAGCTGCGTTATCTGGAAGCATCCACCATCGGGAGGACTAGCAGGAACCCATCACAAAACAATGCTTCTGGAGCTTACTGAAATTATTAAGATATTGCCATGAGATGCCACTTGACAGCAAAAAAAGGAACGAAAAAGAAAGGATGCTTCCCACAAATCATTTCCAGACTCTCAGAATATTTGAGAAAATAAAAATGATTTGACAGCTGTTCGGGAAGTAGGTGGGAGATGCTTCCAGCCTTGAGACCATAGCTCAGCTTCCTCAGCTCTGGAAGCCGTATGTATCATGGTACTCTTTATGGACCAGTGAGCTGAGGAGACCATCACCAGGCAGGGAACTGAAAAGGCCCCTCATTGGTAGAAGGCTTATCCCAGAAGCCTAGACTCCAACCCTCAGCCTTCCTCAAGCAGGAGTGGGGATCCATCACACTCTGACAGATTATTTTGTCAAAAGAACCTCAGCACTCATTCCCCGGGCCCATCCAGTTCTGCTGGAGATCCAAGGAAGAGAGACAGGAGAGAGATTAGAAACATAACCAGTCTACACACGTTCTAATTTTCTCTGTCAAATAAAACTTTTCGAGTTTCCCAATTCTCAACCACAATCACTTGTAACTTTTATAATCAGAAAATATCTCTTTCATTTGTGAAAAGAATTAAAGTCTTCTCTTTGCCCCTGATTGCCCAAGGACGATTGCCCTTCCTAAGCCTTGGCTTTCTCGCCCATGCAATGAGAGGCTGTGTGTGTGGCCTGCTTACTAAGATCCTACTCCACGCTAACACTCCGGAAATCTGAGAAATTGGATCACAAGTTATTACTGATTTAGCCACAAGAGACTACAATCTTTAAACGCCTGTGAGGAATCCCAATTACTTGTATCTAACTTGACAGGTTAAAAAAAAAAGGCTAGTTTCCTTGGCATGGGGTAAATAAGTAAAGATACAAATTCCCTTTCTCTTCTGGAGAACTCAGCAACCCACAGACCCATTAGACAGTGTCTAGGCGCCATCTTCATCATCTTCACAAGACTTTGATGGTCTTGATGCCTTTGTTAACGACAGGCGCTGGGACACGTAAAACAGTAGCTAACAGCAGTTGGGGAGATTAGATGTTCCTATCTCACTCACTTGAGTGTGCTGATGTAGGGGTGAAGGATACCCCATCTTCATTTCTGCTATTCTCCACAAACTTAATTTCTTGGGGACAGAGGAAGCAGGGAGGATTTTTAAGGCCTCCTGCTATAAATGGTCCTCACCACTTCCTCTCATTTTCTTTCAGCTCTCTTCAGCCAGGGAACCAGCTGTCCGTCTCTACAAAGGCATGCCTTATCACCAAAGATAAGGACACTGATGCCTCCCCAGTAAGTGACAGCTCCGTGATTTGATCTCAAGACTTCTGATGGCAAGACAAATGTCACAGGAACAGCAGAGCCAAGAGGCTGTTGACTGCTGCTATGGTTCCACAGGAAGCAATGCGACAGAAGAGCTCCTTGGGGACAGAGGGGTTGAATGTCGCCTGTTGGAGGTGGATGGGTACAGGGGACGAGAGAAGCAAACTGCTCAACACCAGCCAGTGAGTCAGAGGCTAAACTGGAACTCCAAACCGGAAGTCATTCTTCTCCTACGCTACCAGAGAGCCTTCAATTCCATCTGGAAGGTGGGTCTATGCTTACGGACGGGAGGAGGCAAAGCCCTTCTGAACCTCTGGGGAAGACAAGAAAAGGCAGCAGAAGTCATCACTGAGAGCCAGCCTGAAAGACAATTGTAACTGCGGACTATTCTTCCTGAATACCCCAAGTGCTACAATGCCTATAATTTTTATTTTTGCATTTAAATTGAGTTTTTAAGGTTTTGCAGCAATAAGAGTATTCCATTTAGACCGTGTTCCTACCCAATAAGCTTTTACTAAGCTATATTCTTTTATGTTTCTACTACACGCTTTGGTTAACAGAGTTATAGTTCATCTGGTTCCACATTCAAGCAGCTTCCCTGATTAGTTTCTGGATTTCATGCTATTGCTCTGATCCATTGCCCTGCTTTGCGGGGTGGAGCTGAGATCACTTGCGTGCTCAGTTCTCTGGGCCGTGTAGGTGCTGACCTGTGTGCCTCAGGCTTGCGCTAATCAGCCTGACTCGATCAGTGTTATCCTTATTCCTTGTAACCTGATTAAAGTCATGAATCTCTGAGATATAACTGTGTTTTCAAGATTGTCATCTAAATTATGTAAATAACTAGCACCGTAATTAGCTCTCTCTTTGATGAGCTTCCGTTTAGGTTCAAGATGGGCTGATCTATATTTATCGGCATGCTTCTGTTGCAGACAGGCATGCAAGAGGTGAGCATCCCAGAGGACAGTCCCATCAGCATCCTCACCCAGGATGGCTGGCCACCAGCTCCCCTCTCCAACCTCACTCTTTGCCCATCCTCAGTGCAGAAAGAGTCTTCAAGAATATGAACAGCTGAATCCTTCCTTCCCCTAGCTACATCTGGGAATCCCAAAACAGAGAACCATTTTCTTTATCTACCTCCTTTCTCTGCAAGGGAAAATTTCCAGAATCTTCTAAAGAGCTCTGCCTATTTCTTTCCTCCATTTGGAGATAAGAAAGCAACAAAGCAATTTTCCCATAACAATAATTGGCTTCCTTCCTGAGATAAGAGCTTCAGCTAATTGGTTGTGCTTTGGTGGCCCTGGTGGCCCTGCGGCCAGCACTGCTCTTGGCAACCTTGCTATGGAGGGACACACATTAGCGAGGGTTTGCACCCCGACTCTACCACTTATACGTATGGCAGTTCATCTTTCTGGGAATAAGCTCCTTAACCAGACAGTGAGTGGAGACAGTTACTTTGCAGAATTGTCCTGGCAATGACAGGGGATTCTGTCAAACCAGCTCTATTCCTTCTAGAAGCATACACTAGATTCTGCCCTATGACCCTACTCATCCACGTATTTCTCTGGGTCTCAGTTTCTCTCTCTCTCTAAAATGGGCATAGTGGTTACACCCATCTCATTACACTGTTTTGGAATTTGAATGTGAACACTCACTGCTGATTTCTGCATTTGTTAGCAGTAGGTCTATTCTTAGATATGATCTTCTGGCCGGGGCAGACATGAAAGACCGTCTTGGGAGATATTTTCCTCCCTTTCCAACTTCCTTCTCACAGAACCCCAAGCTTGGCTCCCAGACCTTCCGATTACTTGAAGGCAGTTCCCTGAGCAGAACTAGCATCCTGCTCTGACCTCCTGAAACCACTCAACAGGCAGCTAGGTGCTAGCAAGGCAGCTAGGCGCTAGCATGTTCCGGTCCAGTGTTGCTGCCAGACTGCATGGGTTCACCTTGACTTTTCCACCTGTGTGTGATGCAGCGTCCCATTCCAGGACCGCCAGTTGCTGACTCCCCAGGACGCTGACTGGCCGTACACTTACCTCATCGACCTTCTTATTCCGTGCCTTCCTTTGCTGCCACAGCTGCTGCAGCTGCTACTCTCCGAATTTCTACAAATCCCCCATTTGAGACCCAGAATGAATCACAGGAAGACCCATCCATCCTCCCGCCTCTGGCATGAGCGCGCAGTGCTGACTTGCATCATGTGGCCAGCAAGCCTCTGCCTCTGCAGAGCCCTTCTTCTGCTCCACAGCTGCTGTGGGCTCCACAGCCAAGGGGGACAATTAGACCGCTGGATCTGAGCCGAAGCCAGTACTGTGTCCTAGAACTGGAGAACCATGGACTGGTATTGAAGCAGGCTTTAAAACGCTTCCGTGGGAACAGAGCTCTTGGGTCAGGCGAAGGGACCCTGTTATCGCTAGCTGTCAGAGTCCCAATCAAACATCGCGTTTGAGAATGGAGGATAATCTATTAGTAGATAAAACCTTACAGAGGCAGGAAGGACAGAGGGGTGGGGTGTAACTGCACATGGACAAGAGATTCTTTTGGAGATAATGAAAATGCTCTAAAATTAAGTAGTAATGTTGGCACAGGTCTGAATTTCCTACACACCAGTAAGAGGTCTGCTGTAAAGGGGAGGAGGTAAGTGAGCTATAGCTTAATATCATTAAGATTTAAGAACGGACTTCTAACGTGAACCCATCCGAAAGGCCTCTCTCTTCTGCTGGTCCCCCGTGGGAGCTGCCAGGAAGCAGATGCGCTGTTGGGACAGTGCCACAAACCATCAGGAGATGCGCAAATATTAATTGGTGATAATATTTTTCCATCCAGCTCAGCGCCTTCTTCACCGGGTGCAATTGTGCCCCAGAGGACACTTGGCAATGTTTGAAGACATCTTTGTCACCATGCTTGGGAACAGCTGCTGGCATTTGGTGGGGAGAAGCCAGGGACACTGCCAGGTATCCTGTACCACACAGACCAAGAGCCCCCCCCAGAGCGCCTCGCTGGAAGCCCCTCCAGCTCTACAGCGGCAGCCCGTGAGGCTCTGCTTACCCTCTTGTCAGGTAAGTTTCTTCTTGAAGGCTCAAAGCTGAATACCTAAGACAATTCCAAAGTTATTTTCCTGAAGTAGTTTTTCCTTGTAGGTAATTTGGTGGTGATAGCCTAGTTTCAATTTGTTCCAGATCCACAAGAAAAACAGCCTTTTTTTTTTTTTTACAACTTCTCAATGCGTTTCTTTTGTAAGAAAAGCTAGGTAAATGCTTCATGAGAATATTGTATTTTCAGTAAATTAAAAAGTTTGTATGTTCAACGTGATCGTTTCCTAAGTTTCTTATGTATTCCCTTGGGCAAAAAAAAAATATAAGAGCTTATAGTCAGCTGAATAAAAACAATATTGTCTTTTCTCCTTAAAAGGAAATTGCGAAGAAGAATGTCTTCCTGAGAGCACAGAAGTGCGCGTTTTGCCGTCGGAGGGAGTCAGAGACGGGAGGTGTGAAGTGGGGACAAGTACTACAGTTCTGAGTTGAGCTGAGTTTGAGTCTCAGCTCTGACGTGGGTACCCAGTGGCCCTGGCAGCTCACAGTTCTCCCTGAGCCTCAGTTTCCCCTTACAGAAACAAAGTGGCGACACTCATTCAGAAGCCTGTGTGAGCACTGAGCCAATGTTCTCCTGCTACTACCGTTCTCCTCTTCCTTCTGGTAGTTTTGGCCAGTGGTCAAACCTGGCCCAGTCCTCTCCTGGCCCAGACACTCCACCCCTCTTCCAGTTAATATTCATTGGTACGTCCTCCGCAGACGCCAATGGCAGTGTACACAAATAACAGTATGGACAGAGAAAAGCCCAGCGGGAGAACACTTGCCTGGCATATACAAGACACAGAAAGAAATGGCAGGAATAAGCAAGCTTCCAGAGGCTTCTTTGTCCATCGTCAGGCCTGCAGCAAGAATGACTGGTGGCGGCACCTAGCATCTCCTCAGACTGGTATTGCAGGGCAATGGGTAGCCATCCCTTCTCTGCACTCAAGCAGGTTCCAAGTGTGCCCTGAGCAGGTTGTGAGACAATGCCGTTGGTATTTGCCCCATAGCTTCTCATTTTATTTTAAAAGTTTTACTACAATATTAACTATACATAAAAACTAGGTTTCATGATGACATCTTCATATATGTATATAATATGTTTCAACCATATTTACCCTATGTTGCTGTCTTAGTTAGGTTTATATTGTTGTGCCAAACACCGTGACTAACGGCACCCCAAGGAGGAGAGGGCTTTTTCATCTTATTGTAAAACCATTATTTCAGCTTACGGGTTACAAGTCCTTCATGGAGGGAAGTCAGGACAGAAACCTAGAGGCAGAAACTGAAGCAAAAGCCATATAGGAATATCACTCGCGGATTTGCTCCTCCTGGCGTGCTTGGCCTAGTTTCTTATCCAGCCCAGCACCACCCACCCAGGGTAGGCTGGACCCTTCTGCATAAATCATCAATCAAGAAAATGTCCTATGGGTTTTCCCATAGGCCAATCTAATGGGGGCACTTTCTCAGCTGAGGTTCTCTCTTCTCGGATGACTCTAGCTTGTACCAAATCAGAAAGAAAAAAAAAAAAAACCCTCACCAACACTGTTACCCTTCCTTGTCCCCTCCAAGATCCACCAATCCTGTTCTTCCAAATTACTGTGTGCGTGTGTGTGTGTGTGTGTGTGTGTGCGTGTGTGTGTGTGTGTGTGTGTGTGTCACTGAGTTTCATTAATACATGGGTAAAGGTTTGTTTATAGGAGTGTGGGCTCCTTACCAGTGATTACACCCACTGAAGAAAACATTTCCCCTTTCCCTATCAACCACTCACTGAAAATGTATTCTCAAGAATCAGTAGGGCTCCATGAACCCTCCCACTGCCATAACAGAATTATGACAGGCTTGAACGTGTGTAGAGCTTGTTTGGAGAATCACAGCCCACACAATTCAAGAGTGCAACAGCTACGTCACACTGGAAAGTCAGACTTCCACACTGCCCCCATCCCGTTTGCCCTGACTCTTCTTTCCCCACAATGGTCCCCAAGCCTTGGGGGTTGGGTGTAGATGTCCTGTTTCTGGCTGGGAATTCAACAGCAGATTGCTCTCCGTACTTGGACCAGTTTTGAGTTTGTGCAGTCACCCCAAGCCCTGGCCAAGAGGCTCCTCTGACTGCAGCTGGCAGCAGCATTGATCTACAGTCATGAACACAGAAAGGGATTTGACTGAGAGGTCCATTTAGCAAAACAACAGCAGGAGGTGCTCCCTTTGGTCCTGTGACCTCCCCATCCACCTTTGGCTGGGTATACAGTACCAGATGTGGATTATCTCCTGACGAGCAGGCATCAGATCTTATCATAAAGCCGTTGGTTACCCCGTCACAGACTTGCCGTTATTGCACCACCGGGCGTATCTCACCCGGCTGTTCAGTGCTGTTCACAAGGTCCACAACTGGGTGGAGACTGTGGATACCAGTTCTCACCCAACAGTCTCCATAGTGCCTTCCAGTCTTCCAGGACCAAGAGGGCTGCTTATCAGGGAGGAAGCTTCCAGTCGTCCAGTTTCAGCTGGGCTTCTCTATGTCCTATGACCAAAGTATACGGCTTTTCAGTGATAGGGTCTTACCATCTAATTCTGGTTGGCAACCTACAGAAGTGGAAACTGCCTGTATTTCTTGGGGGATTTCTGGGACCTCCCTAGCCACCAGCTTCTAGGAAGCTAGCCCACACCTGACACTTGGGTTCTCTTTAATTAACTCACCCATGTGTTCTGAGAATGACTTTTAAAATGGGTGGGGGTTGAGGGGTTTGGAGGAACTAGTGAGATAACACCACAGATTAAAGCATTTGTCATCAAATTTGATGACTTAGATTTAGTCCCCAGCATCCATAGGGTAGCAGGAAAGAACCGACTTCCACAATGAAAAGCTTCTGCACCCCATAAGCCTCTCAGCCTATGCAACAACCCAAACAGACCAAGTCAAGCTGAATTAGAGAAATCCCAGGTTTAAAGAATAAAAATGCTCCCAGATGATTTTCCAGCCCCCACCCCCACCCCAGAGAGGAAATGGGAAAAGAAGGCTGGAAAACTATGCATCTGAGGAACAGTACCCTGTGGGAATGGTCTTGAGCATCTCTGGGGGAGAGGGGTCAGCATTTGGCGAGCTTTCTGAGCTTCAGCAGTGTCTGGATACTTGGGACTTGGGGTGGTGTGTTCCACGGGAACACTCAAGTTGTCCTCTGACTTCCACATGTATATCATTACACATGCAACCACACACACATGCACAGTAAGTAAATAAAAAATACAAGAAAATGCTAATAAAAATCTTAGGGTTTGATCACCTTACCAGTTATCAGGCTTGCTTATATTTTTTTCATGATCCATTCCTCTTGATTGCCCCTCTTCCTCCATCTCTTTACCCCCTTCCCACTTAAACATCTCCACCTCCATTAGCTTCCCTTCCATTTTCATCCCACTACCCCTCCTCCCCGAAAAGCGTATTTCCCCCTCTAGTACCAGGAATGTAGTACATATTATTGAGTCATTGGCCAAGGGGTCCTATAGACCCTCCTAAAAAAAAAATCACAGGCTACTGACAAGTCCATTACTCTCTACAACCTAATACTGACTACACCACTTACTGAACTCATCAAACGTGGAGAAAGCAAGCTGCTGCCCCACTAGAACCTTCGCTCCTACAGACCAGCATTCATGGAGCTGGAAGGTACTTTACATACTACAAGAGGAGAAAATGTATCATCAAAACCACCTAGCTACCAAATCTGTGACCTGTAATTTGTGACCTGCCTGCAAGATATACTGATGCAATAGTGGCATAAATACTACAGAAGTAACCAATCACTTTTTTTTCTTTTCTTCAAAATGGATTTAGGACCTACATGTGAGATCGGACCCGTTCCTGACACCATTAAAGTGGCCCAAAACCTGAGGTTAGGTAGGTCATGACCTATGGGAAAGCCTACTACTGTTATTCTGCTTAATAATGATAGCAATAAAATTGCTTTTAATGATACACTGCTCTATCCATAGATCAGTGCATTGTACAGCCCTCGTGCTAGACCGGCATTCAGGGCAGTAGGCTCTGTCTTCAGTCTTCCTGAGTGAGTAGAATATGGTCTACAATAACAGTCACTACCCATGTGTGGACTCACCATTAAAATAGAACAATAGTCAACTTTAAAACAACTGCTCCATAACTGCTGATCATTTCAGGGGGTAAAGTACTGTTTGTGCTAATAAATTAGTTACAAGGTATAACTGGAAAAAATTAAGGGGAAAAAACACAGTTAAACTAGTGGCTGAGATAACAGAGGAACAAGTAAAAGGAAGGAAGTAGAAAGAGAAATTGTAGGAGCGAAAACTGGGGAGCAGGGAGATGAAAGGTTTGAGTTAAAGAAAAAGGTAGAGACATGTTATCAAACAGCATAGAATAGTCCTGTCTCTCCAGAGGCTAAGGCACAAGTACCATCTAAACCAAGGCAGACTGTGAGAGAAACACACACACACACACACACACGTGGCCGGGCGGGGGCGGGGGGGGTGAGCTAGTCTGTTAAAATGACACTGGGTATTAAACAAAGACAAATTCAATGTGGAGGAAGAGAGCTGGGTGGAGATAAGGGATGACGGGCTGACATCTGACCCTCTCAAGTTCCCCCAGTTGTTTCTCTTATTTAGTTAGAGCTATACCAAGATATTTTATGTTATTTGTGAAGCCTAGGATTTTTAACTCTGTGAGTTTAACCAGAGTCAACAACTTGACCAAATGGGCTTTCTGGAGGAAAAAGTCCCAGAATCCCCCACTCTAAGGAGGCAGCCTTTCCAGCTCTGAAGCAAGCCCCTCCCTGCCAGTGTCAGCAAGCATGCCTCCACGTACAGAAAGACCACATGCTGCTGCTCCCAAGCGTCCGAGACTGGCAGAAGAGAGGGCAGGATAGGAGGGGGTCCTCAGGCTCCCTCCAACAGCCAGCACCTACCTGTACACAGGTTGCTTCTCTCTGGCTATACCAATAACAGCACCTGGCAGGAAGTTGTCAACATCCTTAAACAGCTCTCGGATGAAAAAGTAGGATACAGTCCTAAACAGAGAACTCTCGACAGAGGAATCTCAAGTGGTCAAAAGACACTTAAGGGAAGGCTCAACATCCTTAGCCATTAGAGAAATGCAAATCAAAACAACTCTGTTTGCAGAGTTACACCTGTCAGAATGGCCAAGATCAAAAACACTGATGACAACTTATGCTGGAGAGGATGTGGAGTCAGGGGAACACTCCTCCATTGCTGGTGGGAGCGCAAAATTGTACATCTGCTTTGGAAATCAGTAGGGTGATTTCTCAGAAAATTAGGTATCAGTCTGCTCAATGGGTTACACATGTTTGCCAAAGAGGGCAGATGTCAAGGTGGAATCGGAACAGGTTTTCTAGGGTGGAGAAACAAGGGACCCCAAGCTTGTTTCTAAATAGTAGAGATGTATTCTGGCTCAGTTCCAGGGGCCAGAACTCAAATGCCACGGTGTTATGACCCCACTGCCTTCCCTAGAAACAGAGTTTCCAGGCTGTCTGTGCATAGCTCCCCTCTCTACCTTCATCTTTACATGGTCCCCATCCCCGGGTCCGCGGTCCTCTTTTGCCCCTGGGTTTAAGACCTACTCAACCTGCGATGATGTTTTCTCTAGCTAATCACATCTGCAAAGGGTCTTTTTCCAAAGTAGGTCATAGTCACAGACGCCCATGGAATAGGAGTTGCCTGTGTCTTTTTGAGGCACGTAATTTCACTCACTGTAGAAGCAACCAATCAAAATTACTTGCTTTCTTTTTTTTTTTTCCTTCTGGTTTTGAAGGGAGACAACAAAGAATTATCAGAGGTCGAGCCCTTTCCCTGTGAACTTTCTCCTGCCTCGGGGGCGCAGATTGAGCCTCTAGGAGTCCAGCGTTGAACTTCCGGTTTACTGTTGCCTTTCCTTCCCCCAGGGTTCCTTAATCAGGGACAGGCCACAATCAGAATCACACGGAACACTGGGAGCTCCGTACTTTCTCTTCTGCATGTATCTTGGGCAGGTATTGCTCCTCGGCAGGGTCCCCAGGTTTTGCCCCAGGGTCTTGAAAAAAGGGACATAGGATTTTCCCTTACAGGGAACACTTTTGCTGGCTTCCCTGTGTGATTCTGGGAGAGATGTTTCCTAGGCAGAATTCACTGCACGTCTCTATTTTGTATTCTGACAGTGAATGGAGTATAATCCACCCTCCCTGAAGTGCTAATCAACTTACTTGCCAAGTCCTTTCCTAAACAAACTAACCGTGTGCTTCTTTCTCCTTAAGAAATGCCGAATCCACTGCTTTCTGCGTTGCTGATGAGCCCGGAGACCTTCATTTCATTATCGGGCCTTCCCCGGCCCACGGGGAGAACTGCCCGGAATGTCTAAAGCCTTCTCTATTGTTGAAGTTCATTGCATTTCATTCCTGTGTGCTGCTTCCATTGTGATCTTGAACATGGGCTGTATACCAAAGTGCTACCAGGCGGGAGAAAACACAAGAATAAGATGATTGCAATGTCAAAAGAACAGAGTCCATTTAAAATGCCCACTTTTCTTCCCAGATTTAATCTCTCACTCCTTGGTCTGCATAAGATCAGTTGTCACCAATGGCTGATCATAAAGATCATCGGTTAATTTTTCTAGGAATATATAGGAAGATTTCTCAGCTGTTCTGCATAACATATGTGGCTCAGCTGCTCACATTCAGACGGGAAGCTAGTCTAGTTTATCTAGGAGCAATTGTTGCACAGGGTACCCAGACTCCTAGAGAGCTGGGGAGGCCTCTCCGGTGGGTTGAGTCCTTCAGCCTAGCTCCGGCCTCGGCAAGGCCCCTGACAACCCCTTGGATTTGACAGAGCTCATTTGCAGCTTCAAAGACAGGGACCATTTAAATTCACAGGCTCCACAGCAGTCGGCCGTAAGAAATGATGATGACATTGACATTTGCCCCTTTCCTCAGCTGTGAGTCAGAACACAAGCACCGGAGTGCCAAAACTTTAAGGAGATGGCGTTCGTGTTCTGGTCTGAATTAATATGAGCGATATCTATGCTTGTCCTCTGCCCCGTGACCACTCTGCAGGGATGGTATAATTCATCATTCAAATGCAGCCTCCTCTGAGAGCAAAGGAAGATGGGCTTTTAACAGCTTCAGGGAAAATATTCATTTGCAGGTCCATCCCAAGTAAATTTGGAAATATCCAACCACCCAACACCACTTCTCCCTTTTCTGTCTCCTCAAGGTCCAGATATCGTCACCCCTTCCACTGCCTCATCCCTGGATGTTCAGTCCTTCAGACCTTCAGTGACTCAGTGGGAAGTGACGGCCGTGGACTGGGGCTAGGGCAGAGGCAGTCGGAAGCCGGTGGCTGCTACTTCTCTAGTGGCCCCCCTTATTCTCAGATGCAGAGTCTCCCATGATCCCCACATGAAACCACCTGGGGACAGCTGAGTGTGGACCTCTGCAATATGTGACCTCTGGGTGGATTTGGGAAGCTTCTTTCCAACCGCATCCGACTCCTCATTGCCAAGCCCTGCCTCTTGATGTGATATCCACACCAGCTCCCTCAACCCATCCAGGTGTGTCAAGGAACCCAGAAACACCTGAACTTCTACTGGTCAAACAGCATCAAATAACCTTCAGGATGAACCACGTTTAGCCCTGAAGACAGGAACAGATTTAAGGTCATAGACATGGAAGAACCCTAGAGAGACATGGCTGTGCCACACACTAACCACAAAACAATGAAGTTCAGTCGTTCAAAAATTATTCAGTAGAATGAGTGTTGTCGTTAGAATTTGTCTCAAATTAGAACTTCCAAAAAATTATTTCAATAATCCTAGTTTCACATTTGCTAAGGAGCAGCAAAAACTCCTTGTGTTTAACATGCTGTGCAGCTCGGGGCCTGCTTTTCACCTGCCAACAGAGAGCACCCCCTTCTCTGCGCTCTTTTCTAACACGTCTGACATCTGTCTTGAGGGTCCACAGTAGACATCCGAGGGTTGGTCCAGGAAGAATGGATTTTCTGCCTGTTATTTCCAGAGCCCGGTAACATGACTCTGTTGAGACCCCTAGCTGTTGTCCATGTTTGTCTAACCAATTCCTGCCTTTACAATGTGTCTCTAAATATCGGATTCGTATCTAGAGTTTGAGGATGCCATATCCTGATATAAAGGGTCCCTAGGACTGCGGTTTCAAATCCCTTTCTTGGTTAGCTTACGACATTTGGGTTCATATTTACATCTGTATTAATTAAGCCAATTAAGAGGAAATCCATGGCAAAGAGAGTTGAAATAGATTTATGAGAGCCTTGTCTAGGGGAAACGCATAATCTCCTGCAATTACTAGACACTAAGTTTGTTTAGTGACTTGAATTCATTTAAAGCCCAACCTGTCCTTCCAGAAAAAAATGTTCACACATTTGCAGTGTTTCCAGGGAGGACTCTTCCATCACCTTGAAGTGAGAACAGAATGTATGGTATCATTAGGGAGGTTTTGCTTCCAGTCCGTGCTTGTGATATACGGTGAAGCCGAGGCTCTAGTAAGGCATGAATTATACCCTTAATGAGACCAGTTCTGGGGCCTTAAAAAATTATCAGACTTCTTCGGGCTTGGCATTCTCATTCATAAAACATGGGCCACAGACGAGAATGAGAGTTGACCTCCCGGGTCATAAATGTCATGAATTCCATTCCCACGCTCAGGCAAGCAACACCATTTCCTTAAATGTGTAGAACACATTGTTTGTGTGAAATGCTCAAAATACACAGAAAATTACAAAGGGCACTAAAATATTTCTTTGGAACCTTATGAAGGAAAAAAATGAAGTAAAAGAGGAGTAGAAGGAGGAGTTGGAAGGAAGGAAGTGAGTAAGGGAGGGAAGGAGGGAGGGAGGGATGGTGGGAAGGAGGGAAGGGAAGGGAAACACTCAACAGGAATGCTTAAATGGCCATTTTATAATTCCCCTAAGTCCTTACATGCCACCACCTCAGACTTAACAGTGTCTGAGACAATGGGCGCCATATTCATCTTTACGTCTGTACTTTGGCTATAGGGCCAGGTGTGTGAAGACCATGGCACCATTTTTGTGTATTTGTTCTAGGTTTTATACAAATGATATCATGTTGAATTCTGAAGTCCCTCTCGCCTCTCGCTTCAGCTTCCAGGGGCTTTGGAATCAACACTATTATCGGATGAGCCTATGAGATTTCTGTTGGGAGTCTATCTCACCTATCAGATCCCTTACCCCACTTATCACTTTTGCTTTCCTCCTGGGAGCTCACTTGGATTTGTTTGATTTCCTTGAACTCTGCTATCCCTGTCATGATCTCTATGTGTATATGATTGAAGAAGGACAAGTCTTGTCCAGATTTTAAATATTAAAGGAGGGTAACAATAATGGAAAACGAGTCCACTTTGAGTGAGGCGTCTCTGAAGAACTGGCAACAACCTCCTGATTACTTGTCAGGAAGGCAGGATGCGGAGTAAAGAATGACGGTTTTCATAGCCAGTGTCTGTTGGGAAGGCTCCAAGGATGGCTTGCTGAACACTTGCATGGACTGGTAAATTTCTCACACTTATTTACTAACACTGTCTCTCTTACAAGGTAAGCACGGGGACTCTTATCTAATTGAGTGTGGTAGAGAATAGCAATGTATAATAGAAGTTCTGTGAACATGGTGATGACAGTCTGTTCTAGATGCAAGGCGCTGGGGAGAGAAAAAAAGGACTGAGACAAATAAAAGCAGATTGTAACCTTTATTTGGACCAGAATTCCACACCCTGTAATTATCAGACCAAAAGAAAATTGGAGTCAGCATTATCAAATCCCCTTCAGCTAAAAATGGGTAAGGGTGCTAATGACCACTTCCTGCTGAACATCTCACGTTAATATAATGCCACACTCCAACATCTGGCAGAAACCTCCCTTTCAGGGTATAAAACGATTTCTGATATAGGAATACTGAAAGTCCCAGTCATTGGAGAAAATTATAGAAGCCAAGCCAAGATGCGAGCTCTAATGGAGAAAATAATGCTAACTGCTCAGAGAAGACCTTCTGCCTAGACAACAGAAAACACCCCCAGTACCAATAAACTACAATGCTTCTGAAATAAAGACCAAGTTAATTTTCCACTGGAGGAACACCTGCCAGATTGCAGTTATTCTCCTGGGAAAGGATGGTCTTCTCTGAGGTTCTGAGAAACTGGAAATGTGGGTTTTGTCGTTGCTACTTTATTTTGTTTTGTGATACAAATCAAGAAATTAATAAAAATTTGTTAACTAAATTATTTTCATTAGTTCAAACAAAATACCTCGGTTAATTCATTTAACACTTTATATATTAATATCAAAATGTAAGTCTAGGTGCAGTTACTCCTTAACCACTGACAGATTTACATCCCGGGAACCCATTACAGATTGAAAATATCATGGCAAGATGGCTTGGAAACTCAACACACTTACAGCATCACTTGCTTCCCCTCCCCATCCCGGTGTTGAGAGGGCAATAGGGCCCAGCATCATGAAAATAAGATGTTACTTATATCAGACTGGGCAGGGTGGTCAGCATTCAAAATTCAAAGCATAGTTTCTATTATATGCCTCATAAAGTCAAAGACACCTCTATCCAACCATCCTATGGGGGTGGATGAATGGGGGAAAGGGAAGGAGGAAGAGAAAGAACAGGCAGATCAGAGTCAGTTTCATTAGTGAAGGAGTGTCAAGAGGCTCGGCTTTCTAATGCTAAAAATGTCAAATATTGCTTTTTAAAATTTTTATTTATTTTACATCCCAGCCACAGTCTTCCCCCAGTCCTCCCCTCCTAGTCCCTGCTCCCCACACAGATCCCCTTGCTTCTACCCTCTACTCCCCTCCTCTTTGCTCTCCCATGAGTATCAATAAAACATGGTGCAGTGGTTTGGAAGAAATGGTCCCCAAAGGCAGATGCATTATTAGAAGGTGTGGCCTTGTTGGAGGAAGTGTGTCACTGTGGGAGCAGGCTTTGAGGTCTCTTTTGCTTAAGCTTCCTTCAATGTGACAGTCACTTGACTTCCAGTTGCCTGCCTATGAAGATGTGGTGCTCTCAGCTCCAGCACCATGTCTGCCTGTACACTGCCATACTCCCCACCATGATGATAATGGACTGAACCTCTAAAACTGTAAGCCATAAACTCAAGTAAATATTGTCCTTATAAGACTTGCTGTGGTCATAATATCTCTTCACAGCAATAAAAAGCCTAAGTCAGAAGCTGGTACCAGGGACAGGGGTATTGCTGTGATAGACCTGACCATGCTTTTGTTTAGAGTAATATGGACTTGGGTACTTTGGGTTAGGAAAGCAGTAGAATACTTTAGGTACTGCTTAGTGGGGCATACTAGTAGGAGCATGGAGGACAATGGTTCTGAGAATGATTCAAAGTGTTGGGAACTGGCTCAAGAGGTTTCAGAGAAAGGCCCTTGTTCAGAGTCTGCCGAAGACTGAAATAAACAGTTTCAGATTAATTCTGTTGGCAGAAGAAATCCAAAAGCAGCCTAGTATTGACTCTGTTGTGTGGTTTTTAGTAGTAACACTAATGAAGATTTTTGAAAAGAAGCAAGCTGAACAGGGTAAATTACAAAATGTACATTTTGAGGAGAAAAAGAGCACCAGGAAGTAGAATGGAGCTCAATCCTAAATTCAAGGAGATAAATGAATTGAGAAATGGAATATAGGAAACGGTGACCTCAGGGCAAGATTCCACCTAGGTAAATTTCCAATTTGTGAGAAGGAGCTAAAGAAAAGCTTAGAGCCAGGTGTGGTGGGGCACACCTTTAATCCCAGCACTAGGAAGGTAGAGGCTGGCAGATCTCTGATTTTAAGACCAGCCTCGTCTACAGAACAAGTTTCAGGACGGCTAATCTTAAACAATAAAAGACAGGAAGCTAGAGAAGATGTAATTGAATGAGGGTGCCATGTTCCAACCCTAGTAAGCATCAGAACTTGGCAGCTTCAAGCATGTGATTCTGGATTTAGAGTTAAGGACAGTAAAAGGACATTATGGAATAAAGCTACTGAGGCCAAGCGTGTGTTAGGGGTGTCCCTGAATGAAGGGCGGCCTAGTAGAGAGGCCATTGTGTGAAACTGTGAAGTTGAAGCCTGGATTGCCTTTGAGAAGCCAAGATGTTAGAGATGCCAGAGTTGTGGGACACCCATCGAGGAGGGTTACTAACACGGAGTGGAACCAGCCCAAGAGACAGAAGTGTGTTACAGTCAACAAAGCTGAAAGGAGTTAGGGACATGAAAAGCATTTCAACATCTGGCATGAAGATGCAGAGTTTGGAGTTTGTCCAGCTGGTTTTTGGTCTTATTTTTGTCCAGTATTTCCTCACTCTGCTCCCTTCCCTGTGTTTTGGAAAGGTGTATCCTGTGCTGTTATATGTTAGAAGTATATGATCTGCTTTTTGATTTTTACTGGGGGATAAGTCAAGAGATTGCCTTCCATTTCAGAAGAGGCTTTGGACCTTGAAACAAGTTTGAAGTTGTTATAGACTATGGGGACTTTTGAAATTGGCTTATTGCATTGTTTGCATTACAATGTGGCTGTAAGTGTTTGGGGGCCAAGAAGTGGAATGTGGTAATTTAGAAGAAAATGGCCCCCAAAGAGAATGACACTATTGGGAGATGTGACCTTGTTTTAGGAATTGTGTCACTGTAAGGGTGGACTTTGAGGTCTCTTTTGCTCAAGCTTCCCTCAGTGTGACAGTCACTCAACTTCCTGTTGCCATCCTATGAAGATATAAGGACTCCCAGTTTCAGCACCACCTCTGCCTGCACACCGCCATGTTCCCCACCATGATGACAATGGGCTGAACCCCTGAAACTGTAAGCCATAAACTCAGTTAAATAGTTTCCTTATAAGAGTTGCTGTGATCATGGTGTCTTTTCACAGCAATAAAAAACCCAAGCGAAGACATATGCCATGGCAATTGTCATGAGATAATTGCCATCCAGCAACTGATGGAAGCAGATGCAGACCCAGAACCAAAGATTAGGTGGAGTTTGGGAATCCTGTGGAGGAGAAGGAGAAAGGATTTGGAGGAGCCAGAGGGGTCAGGAACAACACAGGAGGGTTCATACAATCAACTAACCTGGGCTCATAGGGGCTCACAGAGACTGAACTGACAACCAGGGAGCCTGCACAGGACTGACCTAGGCTCTCTGCATATATGTTGCAGTTGTATAGTTTGGTCCTCTTTTGGGACTCCTAACAGCAAGAGCAGGGGCTATCTCTGACTCTTTTACTGGCTTTTGGGACCCTACTCCTCATACTGGGTAACCTTGCCCAGTCTTAACACGGGGGAAAGTTCTTAGCCTTACTGCAACCTGATATGGAAATGTGTTTTTAAAAATGTGACTTAGTGGCCAGGAGACCGTTTCAGACAAAGCATCGGGTTACACTGTTAAACCGTGTGCTGTCCTGCATTTGAGCCTCCAAAGTCAGAATGCCAAGAAAAAGGCTTCCGCAAACACCTTTCCAGACTATCAACAGAACGACAAAATGCCCCTGGAGATCAGAAATGATGGAGAGACTTTCTTAAGCATGAAGAACAAATCTTTACACATGAGGGAGTGTTTCTGGTCCTCTATAGAACAGGGAAAATAAACCCAGCCTTGGTTTTACTCCCACGTCATTCCCTCAACATCCCCCAGCACCATAACTGCACACAGCAAGACCTTGACTCTGTTTCCTTGATAGGAAGAGTACCGTCTAAAATGTTTAAATATATTGATCTAATCTCCTCCTTCTGGGACTATGATAATGGTTGATATTTAGTTTCCATTCCTTCATATAAGGTACCATAGCTGAAGACTTTATATGTATTTTCTGGGACCCATACCATAACCACTGTTATCTATTATAAGTAGCACGGAGGAGTGTGAATAGATAACCCATTATTTATTGACTTAGCATAAAATAATAAAAATAATAAAGCAAAAAGTTCATGGCCAGTTTATGCGGAGCTCGATGTTAAGAGCTATAGTTTTTTTCTCCCTGGCTATACTCTCTGCTTGGCTTGTCCCAGACAATTCAACTATGCCAAACCTTATTTCTCATCAGCTTCTAGGTCTAATGTAGAACTCTTCTCCACCATTTTTGACAAATGACCCTGGTTCTGAACAGGTTGCCCTCAGGCCATGGATGGTGCCATTTTCTCAGGCCCGGTGTCCATGATAGAGCCTTGAGTAACAGAGTGAGCATCTCACAGAGCCCCCCCAGCTGGGAATGGAGAGAGGTACGCTCTGCTGAGAAGGGAATCCCAGGAGACAAGGCGGATGCTGGGAAAATAACAGCAGCAATTTTTCTCTTTCTTTTAGAAAAATAATATAGAAAGGCTGGGCGAGGAAAATGGCAAGGTCCAAAAGTCTGGAGGGAAGTAGGGATAGCGGTACTACCAAGCCAGAGCTGACCACGCTAGCAGAAGACAAACATACTCTGTAGGGCATTGACTGATTGAGTACCAAAACCCATAGACGTTCGAGCTTCCGATATGAAGTGTCATCATGTTTGCATGAAACCCAATGTGTCTTTCTAATGTGCTTCAAATCATCTCTAGGTACTACTAATGTACTATGCAAAGCTAAGTGTCCAATGTTCATATTGTTTAGGACACGATGACAAGGAAAAGTTCCAACCCAACTGTTTTCCAAAAATAGACACATACATGCATAATTTTTTTGACTTATAACCCAGGCCGTCCTCAGACTTGCTACATAGCTAAGGTTGACTTTGAATTCCATCTCCTCCCGCCTCTGTCTCCCAAATACTAGGATTATAAGCATTTGCCATGAAAAGCCTCACACATGTTTCTGTGTCACTGCTGGCTGAGCCTGTTCTTATGGAACCCCTTGAGAGAAGAGGCAACTGTGCTGGGAGCCGCTAAAGCGGGATGTCTAAAATAGGGGAATCCTTCCAGCAGACCTGCAGTGCGCCCCCATTCAGTCTGCAGTAGTCATCACCCAGACTTGGGGAACTTAGATGGAAAATAACTGTGAAGACATAAGCTTTCTGGAAATTTTGAAAGACGGATGAAGAGATGGGATTCAATTTTGTCTTCCTGCTCCACCCCCAATGTCTCCACGTTGTTAATGCTGTTTAGCTTCAGAACAGGGAAAACCGAGGGGCTTTTATGAACTTCCCGAGACAGCCGGGTATGAGGCTGCACACCTGTAATGCCAGCACTTAGGACGTGGAGGCGGGAGGACCAGAAAGTCATTCTCAGCTACAGAGTGAGTTAGAGGAACCTGGAACACACGAGACGTTACCTCAAAAGACAGCAAGTTAATTAGCTAATTGGTTAATTAAACATTTCCCTGAATAAAAAACGTATTAATGTGGGTTAATGGAACCCATTAATGTGGGTTCTCCTTAAATAATAACTCCTGAGATTCAAAGGGCAGGACCTTGGCAAGAATTATGTCGTTATTATTGTTGGTGAGTTCAAGCCCCATCAAGGATCTTGGAGCCAAAAGAAATTGAACTGGCATGTGCTGTCTGTCTTCCCGCTGTGTGGCTTCGCCGACTCAAACGAGATTTTGTACCCGAGATAGTTCATCTGAAATCTCAGCCTGACAGGATCTAGGATCACCTGGAAGATGGACATGCTTTGGGGAATTATCTTGGTTGAAGTGCTTGATGCCAAAAGGTCCACATCAGGGTGCAAGAGACTAGTCCCTCAGCCGGTGGCCCTCACCCGTGTAAAGTACAGAAAGCAGGCTGAGCCCTAGGAAGCATCTGCTGTTCTGTTTCCTGACCGTGGATAGATGCACGTGAGCAGCTGCTTCAGGCTCCCGTCGCTGTGACCGTCCTACCATGACCGACTGTGCCCTGAACTGTGTGCCAGAATAAACCGTTTCTCCCTTGAGTTGCTTTTGTGGGGGTATTTTGCCATAACCAATAATAGCTCCTATTATTTGAAAAAGAACGTCACTGGATTTCACAGCTGTAGGTAGAGGAGGCTCCGTGACCGAGAGGGCAAAGGCAGGAGAGGAGGGGCTGTCTGCCCATCTGCATGCCAGCTGTGAGATCCATGACAGCTGGAATGAGATTATCACCATCAGCCGTCAGGAGGGGCGGGATGAGGTCAAGGGAGGCAATGCAGGCTAAAAATAAAATAATACTTGCTACAGATTAGATAGTTCTTGATGCAAACCTATCAAAATCTGGGGGAAGAAGTTGAGGTGTGCTTGTCAGTGGAACTCCCAAACTATTTCTTTACATCTGTTCCCTTAGGTTAGTTCCAGTTCATTCTTAACAGGGTGTCCCAAGGCAAACGCCTATGGCTTCTACTTTTACATCACTGTGAGAAATGATGGATAAAATTGGCTTAGGGAGAAGCTTGTTTGGCTCACGCTGTCCAACATGGGGCAAGGGAAAGAGAGCAGCTAGGGACTCTGCTCTCAGCGGCAGGAACATGATGCGGTAACTCCCCACATCTACCCATATCTGGATACAGACAGGACCAGAGCATAGCCAGGCTATAACCCTCTGGAGCTGCCACTAGAGGCCAAAGAATTTTTGTCCCAAAGGTTCCAACACCTTCTTCAACAACAGCTCTAGAGAGCAAGGGCACAAACACGTGCGCATGTTGGGGACATCTCCAAGCCAAACATCAGTTATGGCTTCGGGGCCATTGAAAGTTTCCCAAGGGAAGAGAGGATTGGGAGCAGGAATGGTTCACTGCCATTGTCCTGGGGCCTCTAATGTGTAGGAGCCCCATGGGTCCCACTAAGCAGAACCACTAAGTAAAAGGTAATCCACGTACAGAGAAGTCCTCGCCTGCTCACTTAACTGCTACTAAACCAGCAATGTGAATAGGTTTAAGAGATTTAAAATACCATCTTCACTTGTTGGGGCCAGGCAAAAGCACCCTGTCCTAAGTACTGCTGTTTGGACTTCAGACTCCATTTTACCTGTAGGGTGAAACAAAGTTCTGGTTCCCAAGCCCTAGGGGAGCTGCGAACCTTTCCAGTGGCTGACCAACCTCCTCCCTAAACCATAGACACAGTCTCTATGTATCCTTAGGTCTCTAGAAACATTGTGGCTGTTCCCAACAGCAGAAAGAACAAATGAATCTAATTGCTTGTACTGAAAAGCTTGCATTGTGTGTAGATTGGCGATGATGGAACATCCAAGGACGCCCCTAATCATTAAATCCCGACTGGTGGAAACTGTAACTGTAACTTGGCTGCAAACATTTATGATTTTTGTGCTTAAATACTTGCCTCAACTGACATTGGCGGCCACAGTTCAGCTCCTGGGTCTGTTGTGACCCTGATTAATCAGCCCCCCTTCCCCCTTCTTTGGTGTTACTGTGCATTAAATCTTGCCTTTCAGTAACCTCTTGTGTCTGCTTAGGTTGATTTGGAGCCTTGGACGACAGCTAATTTCAAAAGAGGGACACCGATGCCTAGTCAAGAACTGTAACTGGAGCTATGTTCCAAAGGTCTGGCCTGCAGACCAGACCTGGAGATGAATTTGCAAAATATGTCCTGGGACTAGAAATTGGGTTAAAATTTATATTCTAAATTTCCCCAGGTTTCTGAAATGATAACATGTTTATGTTAGCCAAGACATAAATAATTGCTTTCTAAAACTTCTACTTAAACTGAGCAGTGGTGATGCACGCCTTTAATCCCCACACTTGGGAAGTAGAAGCAGGTGGATCTCTGTGAGTTCAAGGCCAGCCTGGCCTACAAAGTTCCAAGACAGTCGGAGCTGTTACACAGAGAAACCCTGTCTCTAAAAACAGATGATAGATAGATAGATAGATAGATAGATAGATAATATAGATGATAGATAGATAGATAGATAGATAGATGATTGATAAATAGATANAATATAGATGATAGATAGATAGATAGATAGATGATTGATAAATAGATACAGATGATTGATAGATGATAGATAGATAGATAGATAGATAGATAGATAGATAGATAGATAGATAGATAGATAGAAGGATGGATGGATAGATAGATAGATAGATAGATAGATAGATAGATAGATGATAGATAGATAGATTATAAAACTCCTACTTGAAACACGTACACAGCCTGGCCCTGAAGAGAGAGCCTGAACATCTGGCCTCAGTACAGTCAGAGGGACAGACTGCTTTAGACAGCCCAGCTGAAGCAGCAATCACTCACTGCCTGCTTCCAACACGATCTGGGTGGGAGCATGCCTGATCCGCCTGCAGCACTGGCATTCTGCCCAGCACCTCCCAAACTAGACAGTTTAGAAAAACAGGTGACAACAATGATGATGATGATAAGTTTTATGTTTTAGGGGGAGTGTGTTTCTTTATTTCCTTTCTGTTGGATTTGTTCCTCTTACTTGAGGCTTGAGTACAGCTTCTCCAGGATCTAAGGACCCATGCTTAGGGGAGTGAGAAGAGAATGCCCCTCCCTGCGTTCCCCTTTAACAAATAGGAAAAGCCACGGAAAGTGACTGAGGAAGAAGCTGGGGCGGGGTGGGGTGAGCAGAGGTCATAGGACTAAGCGCTGGAAGAAAAAGACTTCATAAAGACATTTCTTATTGATAGCTTTGAATGTGTTGGAAACTTCCTCCTAAGTGTCAGAGATGGCACATTTGAAATGGGCTCAGGGCATGGGGGCTCTGATGTAATCAAGGGAGTAGGTTAGTGTGCAGGATTAGACCCTGATAAAAGCACGAAATTCCTTTACTTCTCTACCACACATACACACTCTTTTCCTTCTGCCGTCCACTGTGGGCTGATGCAACAAGAAGGCCCTGACCAGATGTGTCTGTCCCTTCAATATCTGGCTTTCCAGTCTCTAGAATGTGCTACAATGGTTTTGTCAACTAGACACAAACCTGGACACACCTGGAAAGAGGAACTTGCCGTTGGGAAAATGCTCTGTCAGACTGGTCCATAGCCAAGTCTTTAGGGCATTTTCTTTACTAATTATTGATGTAGGAGCACCCACAACTTCTTCCTCCACTGTGGTTGGTGCCCTCCCTGGGAAGGTGGGCCTGGGGTGTATAAGAAAGCAGGCTGAGCAAGCAGTGAGGAACAAGCCAGGAAGCAGAGCTCAGCTCCTGACTCCAGGCTCCCACCTTAAGTTCCTGCCCTGGCTTCCTTTGGTGATGGATTGTGCTGTGGAAATGTATGCAGAATGCTTTTGGTCATGGTGGTTTTTGTTTTGTTTGATTTTACACCAGTATAAACCTGGCTAGGATAAGAACTACTTTACAAACGTTTCTTTATGAGTTACCCAGGCTCTCAAATTGCTTCACAGAACAGACTGAGATACTTCTGGAGAGAAAATGAGGAAAGGAGAGGCAGCCAAGACCCATGGAAGAGACTGTTACTCGGAGCATTAGTTCAAGAAGCAGAGCCAGGATAGACCCAGCAACATGGCTCCCAGGCTTTGTCTGGAGTGAAACAACTCCCCATATCCATTAAACCTCCCTATGAGGAAAAACTGAGCCAGCAGCCCATGCCCAACTGCGATCTACCCATGCCAAGAGAAACAAGCAGTGATATCGGAAGTGCAGCTCAGAATTAACATCAGAGGAACCAGGTCAAGAGCTCCACCGAGGAAACCTACTACTGTTGTTTTGCTAAATATTCGTGTTGATATCCATAGATTAGTGCCACTGACAGACGTGGTCAGAGAACTTCTATTGGCAGAGGCAGCAGTTCAAGACTGGTCAGACTACTGAGAATAAGCGACCCCTATCCAAGGCGCAGGGAACATTATAGAAGAGGGGGCTGAAAGAATGGAAAAACCAGAAGTGCTGTGGCTTGCCGTCTTCTGGACAGGGAGTGGTCACTTGATGGAGGAAGGTCATTGGTTAATTATAATAAAGAAACTATTTGGCCCTGATAGGTCTTCTCCAGAGAGCAGAGCTGTCTAGTCTGTCTGAGACTTCTTACCTCACTTCCTCTTCCTCCCAGCATTGTGTTCTGTTTACTCCACCCACCTATGTTCTAACCTATGTGGGCCAAGCAGTTTCTTTATTATAATTAACCAATGACCTTCCTCCATCAGTCACTGCACTTGCGAACCCTTAGAAACTGTGATTGCTTCCACAAGACTTACAGGAGCTCAAGGGAGATCAAGACACTCAACATTCCATCATGGAGAGAAGAGGGGCTCGTGAGGCTCCACCCCTCCTGATGGGCTATTGGTAATTCACTGCTGTGGGAAAGGAGAGTCGTTTGGGGTTGTCGGCATGCTCTAGTGGATGGCCCCATAGCCATGTGCATGCAAGCAGCACTAGCTGGACTCAATGGATGAGAGAGAGAGAGAGAGAGAGAGAGAGAGAGAGAGAGAGAGAGAGAATACGAGAATGAGAGGTGTATGGAAGGTGTTCTGTGGAAGTGGATGGGAGGAGTTGCGATGAAATAAGCTCAAGATACATCTATGGAACTGCCAATTTGAAATGATTTGAAAAAGGAAATAATTTGAAAAAAACGAGAAAGAGACCATGGGCTTCTCAACCTGATGAGAAGAAACACACCTGCCCAGTATGCCCCCTTCACAGTGCCCTGTCTACTCACTCACTTGTCTCTGCTAATAGCAAAGAAAACACTACACAAACTCGGGAGCAGCTCTCCGGGGTTGACAGGAAACCATCCTCAGACCCAAGTGTTCAGACATCAGTTGAAGAAAGGAGACTCCCTACAAGCTGTGCCCCACAGGCCCACAAGTCTGTTCACAAGGTCCACAGCCTTTAGGAATGTACATAAATATTCCCTAGATAGGAAATATGGCTGCTTCAGTCAAGCCTTCTGGAATAGCAACGTAGGTGCTACTCAGAGGTCCACACAGAACCAAAAACTAATGTACAGCAATGCATGAAGCTCCATAAGAAACCTAGAGCCTGGCACAGGAAGCCACTCCCAGAAAGGCTATTTCATTCCGGGCTGAGAGTCATAGCCCATAAACCTATTCTCTATTAAGCATGAGAAGGCCAGTGTCTCCTCAGGATTGGTGTGAGTACTCTGTGGGGAGGGGCACTGGAAGCTCTCATGCTGACCCTCAGCTCATTGGCACAAACCACTGCTGACCTTGTTAGCTGAAAAAGAAGGGCAGGGACTTGTGGAGTCAGAAGAAGGAATCTACAAGCTCTCTCCTCTGCTCATTTCAGATTTGACTGTTCGCTAACACCTAAAGAGCTTCAGCTACTTAAAAAGTGAAGTTTAGCATACAAATATTTTCCCTTACATGGCAGCAAAGGCTATGAAATTCAACTGGAAGACATTTATGATTCCTGATGAAAGGTACTCATTAAGTATAATTGTGATCATTATCTGGGTTCTATTTTTACTTTTGTCTTTTTTTGTTTTTTAACTTATAGATGGTATGCCTGGTCCAGGGAGCTGCAAAATGTGCATTTTCCCTCTTTGGCACATATCTCTGTCCTAACCCACAAGGTGAGTACTTCCAAGTCCCAAGTCTGATGGGAGAGCCTAGCTCTCTCGCTTCTGTAGGTCGGGCGAGCAAAAAACTTCATTCCACACGAATGCGCCAATAGTTGACTGGCTGTGGGTACAATTAGTCACTTTCTCATAATAAAGAGCAAAGGGCTAATTGTTCTGCAAGTGGACAATTGCTGCTGTAATTATTAGTCCCTGTAATTTTTCATCCACACATAATTGCACCGGAGGATGGGGAGGCTCGGAGGGCTTCACGTGCTCCACCCCAAGGCTTCTTTCTCGGGCTCCAGCTCGGGGGTTTTTTTCCACTCGTCTCCGCCACAGTTGTTTGTGCTTTTCCATGATTGTCCTTTTCTGTTCTATGAAGTATAAATGCAAGAGCAATTTTGAAAAAGTCCCCCAGAATAATTTAAACCCTGAATCAGCCCTCTAGTTATGTGGTATTTTGTTAAACGTAATTTGAGTATTTACAAAGGCAAGCTGCCGGCTGGCATTTGGGAATCGTGGCAAAAAAGAATGAAAACTTAGGAACATCCCCTCTTGCTCTGCTCTCCCCATAACCTATGCTCTTCTTGGGGCGGGGAAGCGGGGAGTGCGGCCAGCCTCTCTGGGCAGTTCTACCGCAGAATACTGAGTGTTCTCAAACGAATCCATGCCAGGCTTCTGAATCCATGCTGGTGGCAGGAAGCTAGTTTGCAGTTTCTCTGGGCAAGGTGGAACTTGTCCCTAGCCAGCAGCTACCTACAGGTAGACTAATTGGTTTTTGTTTGACATGTGAAACTTCCGATAAAATGGTGTTTGTGATGTTTCTCATGAAGCATTCGGCAAAACAGACTGTTTCCCTCATGACTAGTATCTCCAAACCCTGAACAGACACTCGGGGCGGGGCAGGGGGGGTGGGGGGCATCCGAGGGAGCACAGGGCAGCTGTCTCTACCTAATTTGCAAAGTTGCCTGAGAAGGTCTTGTACCAAAGGACGTCCCACTGCTCTCTTCTTCCGAGCCTGGCAGGACAAACAAGCTCACCGACACCAGCGGTGCTGCAGGCTTTGCTTCAGAAGAAAATGGGGGAATGTTCTAGAAAAAGCCTTTCAGCTTCGTGAGCTCTCATCACACAAGAAGTCACAAAGCGTGGTAAGGCTTGGAAAGGCGAAATTGATTTGGAGGATTTGGGGAGTATCCTGCCATTAGGCAATACTTTGACCCCCCCCCCTTGTTCTTTCATTGGTTTCAAAGAAAAGTGAAAGTCCCGGGAAGATAAAATCTGTACCTGATGAAATTGAGAAGTGGGCTCTGACCAAATTATCTGTGTGCAGGCAGCGAATGGTGCTTCTCTCTCTCTCTCTCTCTCTCTCTCTCTCTCTCTCTCTCTCTCTCTCTCTCTCTCTCACACACACACACACACACACACACACACACACACACACACCTGTGGCCTGGCAGCCCCCAAAATAACCTCAGTTGCCCCCGCCCCTTTGACCCCAATAGCTATGCTATGACCCTGACCCCAGCTCCCACGGAAAAACAAGAATAGCACCAAAACCCTCCTTTTCCTGTTCAAATGAGTAGGAGCCTAAATGTGCCCTGCTTGCCTTTGTGAAGACACATTTGCAAGTCGGCCTCCCCGAGAGAGCATGTGCCGTAGCGCTAATAAGAGGGTGCTGATCTGAAGAGCCTTCCTCATTTGGCCCTAATGTTCACCCTCAAAGTAAATGTGCTCCTTCCTAATAATAGAGGATGAGACTGAAAACGGAGTCTATTGATCCGTCCGGGTCCGGAGGCTAAGCCTGATGTTCCCATCAGTGCAGCACTCAGGAAGGCTCCGGCAATCTTCACCTGTCTAGTGCCGAGGCCACTAATTTTGTACTGGCGCGGGGGTGTCCAGCTGAGGGCCGAGTTGACAGCTAATAGCGCCGAAAAGAGCTAACCCCTAACCCGTATTGGGCTGGGTGCTGGACACCGGTCTGGAGCTTGGTGAATGCTAGCTCACCAAGTTGCGTGCAGTTCGCCACGACCCAGTGGCGCAGGTGCTAATAGGGTACTGCTACAGAAACTGACGGCAGAGTGAGAATGCTGCCCAAGGCCGCACAGCTAGGAAAGAGTGCTCTCCCGAGATGCTCTGCCTGTGTGTAATGCTACCCCTGTATCATGGCTGTTGCAGCATTAAAGATCTCATGGACTGATCCACGCCTTCAGTTAGTGTCAAAACCACAGAGCAGAAGAGAAGGGCTGTCCTTCTAGTCCCCAAAACACAGCTCTCCGGAAGGCCCCTGCTATCATTCAGTGAGCAAACGCGTGATTCGCTTGAATTCTGCCTTCTAAATCAGGTGTGAGTTTTTAAAAAAGGTGTAGCCCAGGCTGGCCTCAAACTCGTGATCCTCCTGCCTCTGCCTTCTTCAGCGAATCCTACCAGCGTGCACCACCACAACAGGCAATTCAGGTGTAATTTTTAACAATGTATTTGTGGCCCTTTATCCAGCACAGTTCCTCCCAGGTTCACTTGGTGGACCCTAAGTACAAACGTATAGCACGGAAATGCGTGATCAAATGTCTATCTAAAAAAGCAGCCCGCAGCAGCACACATCAGATGGCTAGCCACCAAGGCCCCAGTGTGTCAGCTCACCTCAGGGCTGGCTGCTAGTCTTCCAGGAGCTCGCCAATGCCATCAGACTCCATGAATGCCATTGACTCACCTACCTTCGCTCGTCTTTGATTAGGCGATCGCCATATACCACAGAACAATGGATTTTTTTCTGCTAGGTACATGAATATTTTTATTATTTTAGAATGAGTTCTCAGAGCCCCTTTGGGCTTTCCAGTAATTAGTTGGCCCCTAGTTTGTTGCTGTATTTATTTGTCTGTTAAATGAGAACAACAGCAACAGAATACTTAGGTATTCATTTTAATACAGATCTCTGTAGATAACGGTCAGAAAAAATCAAAACTGACAATAATCCTAATATGGAGATCCTTCTGAAGGCCAGGAGACTGTGCAGGGGTTACACTGTGCAGGGGTTACAGTCTGTGGTCCGAGAGTTTCCCTAACCAGGTATCTGTGTCATGGTCTTCCTCCTGAAGTCAGCACAGCCCACTGCTCCAGCTGATACCTGCTGGCCGCCTGTTTCCTTCTCGGGATCTGACCACGAAGCCAGAATGCCCTAAGCAGGCCTTCTCCCAACCAGCGTAAAACAACGGAAGTGAATTCACAGAGCCTCTTCATTTGTAAGAGCTGGTTAGACTGTAGTTTCTAGGCCACAGGATGCCTTCGTCCACGTGACACATGAGAGCAGGCTGTAACCCATCTTTCTGTATTCCCAGCCCCTGGCCTTCCAAGTCTTCTCACAACTAATAGTGTTTCTGTTCATAGTCATTAACTCAAGGCAAAGCCAGCAATCTGCCTGGAGCTTAACCTTCATCCGCTTCCAAGCAAAAACAAAAGGAAAAGAATCCAACATTTGGCGAGTAGCCCAGTCACCATTCCTGCCAGGAGTGTTCTCAACAGGTGCCGGTGCCGCTGGGGACCTGGAGACATCAATTCCGAACAGCCAAGGCTGTTTTTCTTTAGCCTTCAGCTTCCTGGGTCCCGAGATGATTGTATTTAACCAGTGACCTACAGATCCGAGAGGCGTATTTCTTCTTCTCTTCAAGCAAAAGGAAGCCCGAAGACTGGGCTTATTTTTTGGAGGCAATTTCTAGCAGTGCTTTAATTAAGTGTTAACCTTTCTGTGAATAATTATAAATCGAATTAGATCATAAACGTCAACCAACGACATTTAAGACCCGAGCTGAACTTATGCAATGTTTCCAATAATAAGTGATTCTATTTAAGATGTCATTTAAAAGTTCAAAACCTTGATTTGTGGGTGCCACCGAAGAGAGCAGCCAGAGCCCACACACTGGGGTCTTTGGGAGGAATTTCCAGAGAGGTGAAATGTTTTGATCAGAACTGAAACCTACTTGTGGCCTGAAGGGGCAGGGGTTTCCGTTCCCCTCCTCCCAGGTGCTCGGTGAAATCTCAGCAACGCTACCTTTACAGTTGGACTCGGTCAGTTCTACAGTCCCAAGCCATGTCTTTGTCCCTCTTAACAAGATAATCCTCTGACTGACATCCCTCACCCAGGAGTTATGTTCTTGCTGCCTCTAATCTCCCAGATTCCTTTCCATCTACTTAATGGAAAGAAATGGCTTTCACGCCGTCGGCCTGACTGACGCCATAAACGGCATTTGTCACCCCTGAAGTCAGGGCATCGATAACTTCTACAGGACGGCGCTGGTCATAATCTCCTGGTATAAAATTGTCTTTTAAAACACGAGACAAATGTGAACCTCTACTTTGTCAGCAGCCTCGATCAAGGTTGATCCGTTGACGGTGGCAGCCCCTGACAGCGGGACACTGCCTGCCGCCGACACATGTGCCGACCGACATTTAGAGCCGATTGCTCTTCAAATGCCTCCCTCTCTATTCCGGGCCATAAAGGTGGCCCCACGATGTGCTTGCCACGCCTTAACCCTGAGCAGTCCTGACAGTCTCACTCTGCGAATCTGCTGCCACGGACGAATGAATGACTCCCCTCACGCCAGGGCGACCAACCGTATTGTTTTCTAATTCTCAAGAAGTAAGAAGGAAGCAGTGACAAAGAGGACTTCCCAGCTTGAGCTGGGATATTACGTCACACAGTTACGGTCCACACTGGAGTTTCGTTTCTGAAGATTTGCTTTCATTTTCTTTGTGTCGATGTATCTGCCTGTGTAGGAGGATGGACACATGAGGGACAAAGCCTGTGGAGGCCAAAAGAGGGCATCAGATCCTTTGGAGCTGGAGACACGGATTTGTGGGCTTCCTGAGAACTGGTCCTGCTACTGCAATAAGCACTCGTAACCACTGATCTCCCCAGCCCCATCATTGGAATTGTTTGAATTTTATTTATTTATTTATTTATTTAGTGACCCACGTTGCCTTACAGACGGCCAACGAGCAAAGAGGGTTTTTCTTCATATCGTGTAAATCTTTTTTGATTTTTAAAAGCAGAGCCTCGCTCCAGCGCCCAGGTGGTTCCTGAACCCGCTGCTCTCCTGCCTCAGTCTCCTGGGTGCGGAGCTACACTGTGCACCACCACACTTAGCTGGAAAGTCATACCAATTGGAGAAACAACTTTTTAAAAAACATTTATTTGTTTGAGTTTTGTGTGTGCACATATGTGGGCCACGCAAGCCACAGTGCAAACGTGGAGTCAGAGGACAAGCTTTGGGTATAAATTCTCTCCTTCCACCGTGTGACGGTCAGGGATAGCGCTCTCGTTTCCAGGCTTGAAGGCCATGTTTCTGGCTCCCAAATGGATTTATAGGCCCTGTGAGCTGGACCATTTCCTCTAGTCCAATCCAGGTTCCAGGCAGGACTGTTCCTGGCTTTCTAGATGTTTCCCCCAGTGGCTAATTCCACTAATAATTATCCAAGAAGAGATCTCTTTCCTCTGGACCAAAACTCTCGTGCAGAAGTTAGCATCTTCTGCTGAAGCAGCTTCGCCTGTTTGTGCCTTCCATCAGGCATGGCAGAAGATGTAGATCCCATCTCCCTCAGCATGCCCCTGTGAGCCCACATACAGGTATGCAGGGCACCATTCCCTGTGTTGGGGTCACACACTGGACATCCCAAACTGGTCCACCCTTTCAGAGCTTGTTCATTGAGATTTAAGGTTTCATGAGTTCACAAAGATTCAGAACTAGAACAGATTGAGCAAAGCCTGCAATAGTTAATAAGTAAGTCCATGCAATAGTTTTCAAAATCCGCATACCCTCAACACACATATACATGCATGTGCGCACACATGCATACACACATACATACACATGCACACACATGCACATGCACACCCATGCACACCCACACATATTTATGCACATACATACACGCGCATGCACGTGCACACATGCACTGCACACACATACACATGCACACACATGCGTGCACACATGCACATGCACGCACAACATGCATACCCACAAATATGTATGTACACATATGCACACATATACATGCACACACATGCACATACACATGAATATGTGTGTGCACAGTCATGTACAACATTTCCCCCAGTGTCCTGTTCCTTCCCACCTATCTAGCTCCAGTCATATCCCGAGCCCTCAGTTCAGCTCCCACCTCCGGCTGTCCCTACTGCCCGGGACTCCCCTCCCCTAAAGTTCCCTGAACTTACTCCTACACCTGCTTCAGATCTTTAGTTAAAAGGTCTTTTCCTGGGGCCCAGCCTGACCGCTATATGCCACACTGCTACCTCACCCTATACTACACCCACACCCGTGAGCCCCTTACCCTGCTCTGTGATTCCCCCCAATATGTTAGTTGTTTACCCAACAATTTTGTGTCAACTGGGCCCATAAAGTGCTAGATACTTGGCTGAACGTTAGTCTGAGGACTAATGTGTCATGTGTCTCTGAGGACAGAGAAAGTAAAGGCAGCTGATTTTCTCAGTGTCGGAGAGACTCAACACTAGAGATCCAAGGATGCGGGAAGGCAGAGGAGGGAAGACCATGCTCTCCCTCCCAGCTGTCTCCTCAGCACTAGGGCTGGGGACAAAAAGGATGCTTCTTGGACTGTTGGACTTGAGAAGAATGACAGCTGCGGCTCTGTCAGGTCTGCAGCTTCTTTGAAGACACAAGACTTCTTAGCCCTCACATCCGTGGCCCCCAGTTCTCCATGATCAGTATGTACATGTAATAGAAATGATATTTAGGAAGACAATCGATGACGTAGTCTGGGGAAAACTGAAAAACAGCATCAGAAAGTGACTGAGCTTGACTATTTCTATCACGCTTAGAAAAGTAAAATCAAGAGCTTTACAAAGCAAAATAGAAAGTCTGGAACCTGTTCCTGAGGAGGCTGATGCAGTCTGAGATGCTCTCTCTCCCAGAGGGAACACCCGCAGCAGTCTTGAGAGCCAGGGAGCTTACACAATCCACTGCACTTACAACTAACTGCAGGCATGCTCACTGGAAGGAAGGCTGCAGCCAGAGCAGCAACCACAGAAGCAGAGGGAGGTGCTAGGAGGGAGGTGCTGTCCTCAGCCTGGGTACTCAGCACTCTACAGAGCAGAAACCAGACGGTGTTTTAAAAAGACCCCACCATGTGACCGCCTCTCAAGAAACTCAAAGCAAGTGCCGTGAGACTGTGTGCTGTCTACAAGCAAAGCACAGCTAGGCTGAGGGAAAGGCTCTTCCATCAGAGCCACTGGTACTTTGTACCTACAGGGGACTTGCACATGGTATTTTATAAGGAGAGCTATTGAGGGCCAGCCTCAATTCACTCTCAGGGTTCAGAAAGAAATCGACAGCCAGTGTAAGGCTAAAGGGTCTGAGGGTAAATAAATAAATAAATAAATAAATAAATAAATAAATCTCTCACTCCGAACTTCATGCTAGTCTCTTTATTGTTCTCTTCTATTCTAAGTCTCCTGTCCTACTTTTAACTTCTCCTGGCTTCTTCTTTCTAGCTTCAAAACTCTCCTTGAAGCAATAAAGAAATTACAGGAGTTACCTCTCATTGGTCACAAGCACAGTCCTAGAGCATGCAATAAGGAGCTGAGCCATTTACCAAGGCAACACAAGGATCCAAGGTTACAGGATGAAGACCGTGACCGGAGGGCAGAGGGTACAGTGCCCGGTGACATAAGCTTTGAGACACGGGTCTTTTGTTAACACACTGACAAGCAAAGAATTGGCATTTTTTTTTCTTAGTAACCTTAGTTGGTCACCTGCAGCTCTGACCTTTTGCATAATTGTAAAGTTTTAAACTTATGATCTATTTACAAAAAGCCTTTAGTCTCACTTGAACTTTCTCTGAGGTAAAAGTGAGCTAACCGTGTGCAGTTTGTGTTAGACTGCGGAGAAATTGTTGTTTTTTGATATTAGTCTGAGTAAAAAGGAGCAAAGCAGGTTTTTAAGCAACCACAGTCCTCATGGGACAAACAGATCCAGTTATGAAACACGTCCCAGCATATAATCTATGTATCAAAACTATACAGACAAATGAAAGTCATCTTCCTGACCACCCACAGATCTATGTGCCCATAAGACGGAGATGCAATCATGAGATTACATACACACATCAGATGAGATGACACAGTACACTGCAGTTACTGGGTAGACACCAAGCTGCTTTAGCCATGGTGAGCAACAGTTTTCAGAGTTGACGGTCCTGCAGGCCTTGTCTGGACAGGATTAACCTCCATCAGAGAGTCACTCCTCTGGTGGACTGACATCTGGACACTAGCTGTCCCCTGCTGTATCTCTCACGGCCCCTGACAATTTTGTATCTACAGGGGACTTGCATACGGTACATTATACTTACAGGGGACTTGCATACGGTACATTATACTTACAGGGGACTTGCACACTGAACAGCAGTGCAGCTGACAGAGGAAAGGGTCACAGGGAGTAGGGCCAGCATCTGCAACCTGTACGCTGAAGGGACACAGGAAACTGTGAGTAGTATCTGAGACTCCAGCCACTGACTAGCATCTGTAACCAGACTTGAAAGCTAGACCCAGAGGAGGGAGCAGGCAATGCAGCAGATGAATCCTGGAGGGAGACTCCTCGGTGCCTCGGAAGCAATGCTATCAGACCACTTCCAATACCCTTTTTTGCCACTCAGCTTCCTCTCTCCTCCGCATCTATTCCTCCTTTACGTAATAGTCACTGTCAATCTAGCAGACCAGCTCAGTCTTCTTTTTTTTCTCTTTCTTCAATAAGTGGGATAACAAAGTGAGCAGACGGTTCTTAAAAGATAAAATACAAATGATTAATAAAGACATGAAAAAAAAAACGTTCAACCACACTAGCCTCAGAGAAGCGCAAGCTAAAGCTCCTCAGAGATTCCAACTTGCCTCGGTCAGAAAGGCAGTATCAAGAAAACCAATAATAACAAATGCTGGTGAGGACGTGGATGTAGACAGAAGGAGCCTGATGGACCCCTGGTGGGGACGCAGACTGGCCCAGCCAGGATGGAAGGGCCTCAAAGCGCTGAAAATAGACCTACACCGTACGACCCAGCTATACGACATCAAGGTACTTATCCAAAGGAGTTCAAGTAAACAACCATAAAGACCAATGTCTACTGCAGCACTATCTTCAGTAAGTTACAGAACCGACCTAAGCAAGTGTATGCCAACAGAGATGTGTGTGTATGTGTCTGTGTGTGTGTGTAAAATTTTCCAGCCACAAAGAGAATGAAATTATGCAAAACAAGAAAATGGATGCATTTTTAAGAATCATATTAAGCCAATTGGGTCAATTACAAAAAGATAAATAATATATGTTTTTCTTCATTAGTTGCTCTCAGATTTTAAATAGACACATGAGAGCATCCATTTACATATATATGTAGAATTTAAACTGTTAAAGAGGACAGAGGGGTCAAGGGAAAGAAGGAGAGGAGAAAGGGAGGGGAGGGAGGCATAAAGAATGTACTCAGCATATAATACGCGCATGTATGAAAGCTTGAGGAAAAATTTTAATTGAATTTCCAAAAAAAAAAAAAAGGTGAAAGTTAAACTACTCATTGATTAGTCAGTATCAGCTGGGCTGTTCTGTTCTACTTTACATGTAAAGGGCCAATGAAATTTATACAAACAAGAAAAATTCCCAGGGAAAAGAAATACAAACGAGCTCCCGGCCCGGTTCAAGGCGAACACACATCCAGCCAGAAACGCCCCACTAACACACTCACCACACAACTACAAAGGAGTTCTGACTGTGTAGCCGGCCTCACAGGCTGCCACAGTGGAGAAAGGAACAAAAGAGCACCAGGCAGCCTCTCCAGACGGCCCTGACTTCCAGAAGCTTCCCGGCTGGTTTACAGTATGTTGTCTCTCAGATCTTCACACTTCTTTGGTTTCTCTGGTAATATCTTCCAGCAGCACTTATCAGCTCCGCCCAGTGTCGTTCAGGCCGAGTCTTCGACACACAAATCTAGACATGAAGTCTCCACCTTCATACCAGAATACTCTAGGGATACCACAATGAACAAAACAGACAAAACTGTCTCCCGGGAGGCATACAGTCTAGATGGTCCGTAGAGGAGCAAGAATAACGGGGAAAACACGTGCAGAACAGAATGCTTTTGAACCTCTTCTGTGGATACTGATTGCCTCCAGATACATCTCAAGCCATTGCACCCAGGAGCCAAGAGACCTTTTGTATCAGTTGGCCACATGCACTCCACATTCCAGGCAAAACAAATGCTGCGGTCCTGTGTGCATTGCTGCAGCCCTGTGGTGTGCATTGCTGCAGTCCCATGTACATTGCTGCAGCCCTGTGGTGTACATTGCTGCAGTCCCGTGTGCATTGCTGTACTCCAGTGCGCATTGCTGCAGTCCAGTGTGCATTGCCGTACTCCAGTGCGCATTGCTGCAGTCCCGTGTGCATTGCTACAGTCCCGTGTGCATTGCTGCAGTCCAGTGTGCATTGCTGTACTCCAGTGCGCATTGCTGCAGTTCCGTGTGCATTGCTACAGTCCCGTGTGCATTGCTGTACTCCAGTGCGCATTGCTGCAGTTCCGTGTGCATTGCTGCAGTCCAGTGTGCACTGCTGCAGTCCCGTGTGCATTGCTGCAGTCCCATGTGCATTGCTGCAGTCCCATGTGCATTGCTGCAGTCCCGTGTGCATTGCTGCAGTCCAGTGTGCATTGCTGCAGTCCAGTGTGCATTGCTGCAGTCCGTGTACACTGCTACAGATGTTTTAGCCTATCTTCTGTTGCTGTCATAGAGCATTTGAGACTCAATAGCTTCCAATGAACAGAATTTCATCTGAGTCCCTGCCACTGGAACTCATGAGTAATCAGCTCTACTGCCCCTGATTCCAAACACTCAACTCCCATCCCCAGACCTGGCATACAAGTCCTCCACAGACCCAACCCAGTGACCAAGTCACTGGATCAACTGTAGATGGCCTCCCTAAAGGACTCGAAGAGCCACTCTGATCTGGACTCATTCCCCACAGAAGAGGTCACTTTTGACCACACGAGGCTTCAGTTTGAGAAAACACAAGTAAATGAGAATGGGAGATAAAGAGGGATAAAGGCCCTCTGAGAACTGGGGAAAGCACACCCCAGAGAAGAGGCAAGGCAGCCAGTCAACTTCCTATAGTTCAAGCTGTGACTCCCTCACCCTATGCAAATCTGTAGTTGCTGGGGTGCTCAATAGAGGCCCACACAGAGGCTAGGAGGGGAGGGAGAAGGTTCCTGTATACCTAGGAATGCTTGCCTGGCACCAGGGGGTGTCAGCCCATGGGTAGAGACTCTTCTATTCACACAACAACGCAGCCTGCACGGGTAGACAGTTCTGAGACTACACAGGGCCACCTGCAGGATTGAGATGATTGATGAAAACAAATTCACCCCTACCTACTTGGGACACCATGGTATGATGAGGTACATCTAGGTCTAGGCTTGGTACCGACTCTATCTCAGAGAAACCATAGCCATAGCTGAAGAGCTGGGGAGGACGTTACACAAACACTGGACTTCTTAATCCGCAGAGTAAACGTCTCCTAACATCAACTCAAAGACTGGGCATCAGGTCTTTGCTTTCACTCAGACTAAAGTGACAGGCAGGGACCCTGAAGGCAGAATAATGTGACATTCCCACTCCTGATGTGGTACCTTGTGCTGCCCATTCCCATCCTTAGGCATAAGAATCCCTCATTCCCATTACCCAGCCATCTCCCAGGGTGCAGGGGATAATATCCTCCTAGTGGCTGCTCCACAGGGACAACATATAAGAACCATCCAAAGTGCAAGGGGATTGACCCTGCTCTGCAGCGTGCTTTTGGCTTAATAGGAACAGCTGGTCAGTGAAGTGTTTGCCAGCAATTTAACAAGGCTCAAGCAGCAAGAGGCGTCTGCCGATAAATCAAAAGGGAGCGTCTAGCTAAATGAGGTTTAATTTAAATTCCAATCCCGAACTCGGAGAAGAGCTTATTGTGCCTCCTGGTTGTATTAGCACCAGCAAGACCTTGCAACCTGGCATCCATGATGATTTCCCCCCACCCCAACCCAGCCTCCTCTCATCAGGCAGAGCCCACCCCAAAGAGTGAGCTATCCAAACCAGCCACCCTGGTGAGAGGAGCTGGAGAAGCCAACAGAGAAGATGCCATTTCTTCTCAAAAGAAATAAGGAAACAAAAGGCTCCGTGTGGACACTGGGAGCCCATTCATGTCCCCAGCACACCCAAGGGTGCTGCAGAGGACCAGATGCTAGTGCTTGAGCCTAGGTGACCCTTCGAAAATGTCACCAGTCAGCCTGCTGTGGTGACACCCTAAGAACACAAGATCTGCTTTCTTCACAGGAAACTGGACAGACTTCACCACCCACACACAAGCCAAAGGCTAAAATACAGCCTTCCTCCCAGGCTGCCCTGCCAACAGCTGGTATTTTCACATGCAAACCCCAATCCTGAATGGGTCTGCCACACTTTGCTTTTAAATCAGGGCTCCTGGACTCTCACCAGGGCTGATAGCAAGGGAAGGCACAAGAAGTTGAGTTGCTATAGCTTCAGGTGAGTCCTTCCGCAAGCTGTCTGTGTCTCCCTTCTCCCAGGTCTCATCTCACTGCGACCATCAGTAGCCTGGGTGTGGGTGAGGCACCAAGAGTTAGCAGCTAGCCCAGCTCTCAGGATCCACTGGGCAGGGGGACCGACTCAGAAAGTTGCCCATGAGGATGGTTGGGAGAGGTCCAATACCAGCTGACATCAAAAGTATCTTAGAGCTCACATTCCCTTCAGCACCAGCCAAGCCCCAGAATCCTGGCTATGCCAGCTGGGAGAGAAGTCAGAGTGGCTGACGCAGGCCTGCATCCTGATGGCAAATGACATCAGGGGCCTCCATGGTAGTTCCCAAAAAACAGAAGGAAGACAGGATCTTTCCTCCAGAACCAAAGGACAGACAAACAGAAGCAAGCGATTGCAGCACAATGAGAGGACTCTGTGAGAGCCCCCAGGGGAGAGGATTCAGAGAAATGGGGAACACAAGGAATAATTGGGCCAGCGTTCTGATAGTGGGGGTTGGCCCTGACACTTGTGGGAGCTTAAACAGACACAGACACCAACACACAGCAAGTAAATTAGGTTACTCTCCTCACTCATTGTGTCTACACTAAGTGAACACATACTCACGGGTTACAATGTTAGAAATAGAATCAATAATGGAAACCCAACATGAGGAAATTTTGGAAATAAAAAAAATAGAAATTTTAACAAGAACTACAAAGGCAAGCTTTGCCAACAGAACACAAAAGATGAAAGAGAGAACTTGGCTGTTGAAGGTATAATAGAAGAAATGGATACATCGGTCCAAGAAAATGTTAAATCTAAAAAACTCTTGATACAAAACATCCAGGAAATCTAGTACACCATGAAATGATAAAACATAAGAAGAATAGTATAAAGGAAGGTATAGAAGAAGAAACTCAGTTCAAAGGCCCAAATAATGTTTTCAACAAAATCATGGAAGAAAAATTACCTAACCTGAAGAAGGAAATGTCTATCAAAGTACAAAAAGCATAGAGAACATCAAATAGGTTGGACCAGAAAAGAAAGTCTCATCTCCACATACTAATCAAACAGAAGAATGAATATAAGAAACTGTAAGGAAAAAAAGGCAGTAACATATAAAGGCAGACCTATACCTGGCTTCTCAATGGACACTCTAAAAGCCAGAAAGCCTGGACCAATGAGCTGCAAGACTCTAAAAGAACATAGATACCAGTCCAGACTACTATACCCAGCAAAACTTTCAATTTCCATATATGGAGAAAACAAGATAGTCCATGATAAAGTCAACTTTAAACAATATATCTACAAATCAGCCCTAAAGATAATGCTAGAAGAAAAACTCCAACCTAAGGAGGTTGACTAGACACATGAAAACACAGGAAATAAATCATCTCACACCAGCAAAATCAAAAAAAAGGGAAACACACAAAGAGAGAGAGAGAGAGAGATACACAAAGACAGCCACTACCACCACTGACAACAATGAAATAGCAGAATTCAATAATCATTGTTCATTTATGTCTCTCCATATCAATGGTCTCACTCCCCCAATATAAAGACACAGACCAGCAAAATAGATGAGAAAATAGGATCCATCCTTCTGCTGTATCCAAGAAACACACCTCAGGGTAAAGGGTTGAGAAAATATATTCTAAACAAATGAACCTAACAAGTGAGCTAGTATAGGCATTTTAATATCTAAAAAGTAGACTTTAAACCAAAACTAATACAAAGAGATAAGAAAGGATTCTACGCATTCACCAGAAGAAAATTCTATCAAGATGACATTCCGGTTCTTAACATCTATACCCCAAACACAAGAGCAGAGTTTGTGAAAGAAGCACTATTGCAGTTTAAATCATATATTGACTCTCACACTGTAACAGTGGCAGACTTCAATACCCCATTCTCACCAATGGACAGGCATCCACATAAAGAATAAACAGAGGGGCTGGAGAGATGGCTCAGTGGTTAAGAGCATTGCCTGCTCTTCCAAAGGTCCTGAGTTCAATTCCTGGCAACCATCTGTAATGAGGTCTGGTGCCCTCTTCTGGCCTGCAGACATACACACAGACAGAATATTGTATATAAAATAAATAAATAAATAAATAAATAAATAAATAAATGGATA
>NW_026067931.1:5364195-5369217 GCF_014885135.2 Alexandromys fortis | reverse complement strand
ATGAGAAAATAATCTATTTTTAATGAAAGAAAAAAGTAAAAAAAAAAACATAAAAAAGCACACATTAAAAAAAAAATAGACAAGCCAAAGTAGGCAAGAAAAAGCCCAGGAGGCTTGAATTCTAAACAAAGAACTACAAGCAGATAGGAAATGCTGAGTGGAAGAAATAAGCTTTCCCAGGGAAGAGAGCACAGCAGTTGGTTGTGGATACCAAATGATCATTCCTGAAAACACATACAAGTAACATCATAACAGACTGAGCAAATCTATTTAGAACTATATATATATATATATGTATATACATATATGCATTTAATAACAATTAATAAAAAAGAGGCTATTGACTTAAAAGAGAGAAAGGAAAGGTATATGGGAGGGCTTGAAGGGAGGAAAGTAAAAAGGATGTAATTATAATGTCTTAATTAAAAGAGGCAAATAAAAATCATCTGACATTCTAAAAATTATATCATTGCTCCAACTATAGCCCTCATTCACATTCACAGCTTCAGAACACAGATGTATTCTGTAAACATCCTAACTGGATAAACAAATGTCCCCCTGCACCACAATAAGACCCCTTATGGTCTTCCCTTCATCTCTAGCCTTTGGTGTCCACTGTTTATTACATTAATTTTGTCATTGTTAAAATACCTTATACACTAAATCACAGTATGCTACCTTTTCAGGTTTCTTCTTTTACTTAGCCCAATACTCTCAAGATCATCCAAATGATGAATGTACCAACAGTTGTTCTACCTGTTCTACCTGAATGTGGTGTCGGACACCTGTAACCACAACACTCAGTAGGCAAACATTAAGAGAATCATGAGCTCTAGAACGACCTAGGCCACATGAATGTGGGCTGGGAAGAGAGCTCAATGTGTAAAGGCTCCACAAGTCTGATGACTGACACACGAGGTCAGTTCACAGAACACACATTTTTCCAAAGCCTGTGCAGTAGCCTGCATCTGTAATCCTGGCTATTCCTATGGAGAGATGAAAACAAGACAATCCCTGGGAAGCTTTGGGGCCAGGTAGCATGGAGTAGTTAGTACAGAAGCAGAAATAAGAAAGACCCTGACTCAACAAGGCAGAACATGAAAACTGACTGCTAAAGGTTGTCCTTGAGCCTCCCAACATATGCACTATGGCATGTGTGCCTGCACTCATATTCTGGTGTGCACAAACACACTAAAGATTTTAAAGAGTGAATCCATGCATACACAATCTATCTCTTCCTCTCTCTCTCTCTCTCCAAGGAATGGATGTACCAGAGTTTATTTAACAATTTATTACTGAAGGATATATGGATTGTTTTCAGTTTTTATTGTGAATAAATACTTAGTATTATGAATAACATTTCTGTAGGGCTATGAATATTTATGCTCAGGTTTTTATCTGGGAAGAAAGTTGGGGACTGTGATTACTAACTCATATGGTAAGTATATGAACAACTTTCCAAGTAACTGTCTCTCTATGCAGACCAGACTAACTTCAAACTCACAGAGATCCTTGCTGTGGGACAATGGTCTTGTAGCCTTTAAAGATTTGTTACATTTATTTTAATAAAAACGCTGATTGGCTGGCTAGTAGCTAGGCAGTGCAACCAGGCAGGAAGTAGAGGCCGGTGACAAGAACAGGATAATTCTGGGAAGAGGAAAGAGTCAGTCTGCTGTGGTCACAGAGGAAACCAGACACAGGAAGCAAGATGTGAATGCCTCACTGACAAAAGGTACCAAACCATGTGGCTAACATAGACAAGAAAATGGGCTAATTTAAAATGTAAGAATTAGTCAATTAGTTAATAAGAAGCCTGAACTAATGGGTCATTCAGTTTATAATTAATGTAGACCTCTGAGTGATTTCTTTGGGACTGAATGGCTGGGGGCCAGGCGGGACAGAAAACTCTGTCAACAGCTCCTCCTGCCTCTGCCTCCCAAGGGCTGGAATTAAAGGCAAATGTGCCACCACACAGCTATAAGCTCCTAGATTTATTTTTAAATCAGTCTTCTCTTTCCATTTAGATCTACTACCCACTTTGAGTTCATTTTTATACAAAGCATGAGCTATAGTTTTGTTTTGGCTCTGGCCGTAGCATCAGTTGAAAAGATGTTCCTCTTCTTTTTGAATCTTGCAACTTTACTTTTAAAACCCAGTTCTTTCCTGTTTCCCCAGGTCTGAACTCTGTTCTGCTCCTCTGACCCATGTGTCCTTCCCAGTCACTATGGGCACACAGGAAGCCTTAAAATCATGTGGCACCATTGCTCCAACTTCACTTTCCCTTTTTTATAGCTGTTTCAATTCCAGATCTTCTGTCTTACATAGAAAATTTGGAATCACTGTATCTATGCCCAGCTGAGTTTTCCACAGGAGCTGCCCTGAACCTGCATGTCAACCTTGGAGGCCGCCGGCTTCTTGCTGGATAACCAGACACTTCTCTCTAGCTCTTTGAATCAACATTTTGTGGTTTTCAGCAACTAATGCCATCCCCTAATGGTTTCTGTTGAAGCGATGATAAACAGAATTTCCATTTTCAGGTTGATGAGCTTTTTGTTGGGTTGACTTTGTAGTTTCTGCCTTAGTGTGGTTCACATTTCAGTTTCAAGAGCTCTTGCTTGGATTATATCCTGTGTGAATGAGGGAAATATTTTTTTTTATTGGTGGTGGTATACCATTATTTTCATATAGATTCAATTTGGTAGTATTTGACTGAGGATTTGGTGTGTATGGCATCTCCCCTCCTGCCCCCCACTTACCCATCTTTATCCTGGTTGGTTGTCAGAGTAGTGTTCGCCCCATGACGTTAATTACGAAGTGCTCCCTTTCTCCTTTCTGTAAGAGAAGATGTACTAGTGTGATTTCTTCCTTAAATGGTCAGAGGAGACGGTCAGAAGCCTGAAGGTATTTGTGCAGGAAGCCTTAGCTGTCAATCCCATGTCCTCAGCTGCTCTGCAGCCGCTCCAACTTCTTCCCCCTCCTTCATCTCTGCCGAGCATGCACAATTTGTGTCATTGGGAAAAACGGGTCCGTTTCCTCAGAGCGCTTGTCCTTGCCCTTGTTATTTCAGAATGGGAATAATCTGTGTGTCACCCCCTTTTCTCATCCTGAATATTGGTAATTTGTGTTCTCTATCCTCTTGGTCAGACTTGCTAGAGGTTATTCAATCTTACAGATCTTTTCCAAGAACAAGCTTGTGGCTCTTTCTGGATGCTCCTTGTTCTTGCCTTCTGTCTCACCAGTTTCTGCCCTGTTCTTATCTTCTTGTTGTTCATTTTCTCTTCATGCCAGTATCTGGAGGTGGCTGCTTGGATTGCTGGTTGCAGGCCTTTCCATCTTTCCATCATGAGCTTTCACTGCTGCCGAGTCCCTGTGAGCTCTGCGTTGGCAAATCGATCTGATCAGCTGACCGGTTTTATGTTCATCTCACTCCATTCCGTGTATTTGAAGCATCTCTTGAGACTTGCAAAGGAAGATATTGGCTGCAGTATTAACTAGAGTGTGCTGGCCGATGGTGTGGTTGGATTCTCTCATACTCCTGCCCCTACACCGAGGGGAGTCTTATCTGTAATTCTCACAGTTATTGATAGAACAATGATGTTATTGTTGCCGGGAGATTTATGGTAGTCTCTTTGGGAGGAGATGAGGTTTTGTCGCTTGGACTGGATTTAGTGACTTTGAAAGGAATGGGGTAAAATGTACACGCAGAGGCCAAATGTCAAGGTCAGGCGTCCTCCCTCGGGAGCCTTTCCCTTACTTTGTTTTGTTTTGTTTTGGAGACAGGGTCTTTCATTGAGCCTGGAACTCACCCACTCAGCTAAAGTGGCTGGCCAGTTAGCCCCAAGCCTCTGTCTGTCTCCACCTATAGGTGCTGCAATTTTTTTTTTTTTTTTTTAACCCAAGGCACATGGCAAGGACTTTACCAACTGAGCCACCTGCCCAGGACTAGTCTTCTGTTTGTTCAGATAGGATCTTGCTGTGCGGCTCGGCCCTCCAGTCTTCCAAAACCCTCAGCTCAAAAAAAGGAGCACACGGTTCGGCTATTTGAAGCTGTGTGGTGTGTACAGTGGGAGAAGTGTGTATCGTGTTGTGCTCACCATTATGTAACACGCTTCCTTTTTCTCTGGCAACTTCTCTGCACAGCAGTGCGTGCTGCTCGATGGAGCACATCCCGTATTCCCTTTGATTCATTTGCAGCTTCCCCCCATGCTTTTACATTTTTTTTTTAAAAATCTTATATTACTACTTTCAAGTGATTGTCTACAGGGAATATGAGGTAAGCCATGCCTTTTTTTTTTAAACCCATTCTGCTAATCTCTGTTATTATTTTATCTGTTGTGTTTAGAGTTTACACTTAATGAGTTTATTAGCATTTTAAGATTTAAATCTGCTTTGGGGAGAGGCCCTGGGCTGTCTTTCGAATAGGTCCATCCTCCCCAGGATGGATACCATGGAATTATCTCCACATTTGCTTCAGAATATGCTGCAAAGCTCAGTGATCTGTCCCCGGCCCTGGAAACTGTAAAGAGCGGTGCACACTCTTGACACCTAGGCATTTACTCGTCGCCAGTTTTCTCCGTTATCACTTGCTTTCCGGTTTTAAAATGTCCCATAGTTTACCTCACTCACGATAGTGTTTTCTATTTCCATCCATTTGTAGGCAAAATTCAAGAAGTCCTTGTTTTTTACCGCTGAGTAGTACTCTAATATGTATATATTCCATACTTTCTTCATCCATTCTTCCATTGAAGGGCATCTAGGTTGTTTCCAGGTTCTGGCTATTACAAACAATGCTGCTATGAACATAGTAGAGCATATACTTTTGTTGTATGATAAGGCCTCTCTTGGGTATATTCCCAAGAGTGGTATTGCTGGGTCCAGGGGTAGGTTGATCCCGAATTTCCTGAGAAACCTCCACACTGCTTTCCAGAGTGATTGCTGCACGTACTGGCTTTGTGGGAGCCTAGGCAGTTTGGATGCTCACCTTACTAGACCTGGATGGAGGTGGGTGGTCCTTGGACTTCC
>NW_026067931.1:5313304-5364111 GCF_014885135.2 Alexandromys fortis | reverse complement strand
AAAAAATGTCCCATAGTAATTCTTCAAGCAGGTGTATGGACAACAATCTTAGTTTCCCTCCATTTGAGAATGTTCTGGTTTTTATGTTATCTTTGTTTCTGAGGGAAATTCGTGAGATATAGATAGAATTGGGGGCTCATGATTTTGTTCTTTCAACACTTGCAAAGCCCTTCTTCTTAGCCCCTTCAACTTCGGATAAGAAATATTCTGCCCTTTCCATCATTCCTCACTCCATATGCTTCCCCGTGGTTGCCTGTGAGACATTCTGCCTTCAGCTTTCGGGAATTTGATTATGCGTGAGTATGGATAGTTTATCCTGATTATGTCTCCCTTGGCGTTTTGCTATAAAATAATCTTTTTGTACACTGTGAAGATGTGTCTCTCTCTGCCAAGGCACCTTCTGGTTGGTTTAATCAAGAGCTGAATGGCCGATAGCTAGGCAAGAGAGGGTAGGTGGGACTTCTGGGGAGAGAGAGGAACTCAGAAGAAAAACCAAAGAGGTGAAGATTTGCCAGCTAGACACAGAGGAAGTCGATGTTCAGTATGGAGGGGGAGGTAACGAACCATGTGGGAGTACCCAGATTAATATAAACGGGTTAATTTAAGTTATAAGGGCTAGTTGGAAACAGGCCCAAGCTAAAGCCAAGCTTTCATAATTTCATAATTTTTCTATGTCATTCATTATTCAGGAGCTGGTGGTCCAAAGAATGACCCTTTACAGTGTTTGAGCCTATATATTAATGTATTTCATCAGGTTTGGGGAGTCCTGTGACATTATTTCTAACAGTGTTTGCTCAGCTTCTTACTTAGTCCTCCTCTTCAAGAACACTGATGGATTTTCTGTCTGTCACAATTCCACAGATCCTTGAGACTATCTTTTCTTCCCTTGCTCAGGTTGAATCGTTTCTATTGACCTATGTCTTAGTTCACTAATTCTTTGACAACTCACTCTGCAGTTGAATGTATTGCGTGGGGTTTAGAATTCATTTTATTTTGATTTCTGTGTTGCTATTTAGTTTTCCTTTATATTATCTGAATGTCTTACTGAGAATTTGCTTCAAAGGTGCTCATAACCGATTGTCGGGTCACTTTCATGATAGTTATAAACCCTTTAAAAATGTTCTGTTGTCCTTGCTCCTGTTCTTTCTATAAAATATTTGTCTTGAAGCGTTGGAGCATCATGTCATGATCTGGCATCTACTTAAATATTCCACTATTATGAAAAGTCAGTCCTCCAGGTTCGGAGCACAAGATCTTCGGCTTCTTTTGTGAGAGAGGGTCTGTCTGATTCTCATTTCAAGGTCTCTCTCCTGCTCTTCTTTCTCCTCTGCCCTCCTTGGATGTTGGGTATCTCTGCATAACGCCATGGTTAGCGAGCAGAGTATCAACCCAGGGGAGACAAGAAGGAAATTCAATTCAATACAATTCCATCACCAGTGTTGGTTCACACTTCGAGAGTCTGACACCAGGGAGTTTAGGCATTTGGAAAAAAAAAGTTTGCTGGTGATAATTAACTCAGTCCCCAAGTGCACAGCACAGCTTAAGACATGATTACATTGGAACACTTGTAAAGTCCAAGGGATATCTTCCATCAAGATATTCAATAGGTTAACAAGGAAGCAAGATCAAGCAAGGTAAACAGCACTCATGATGAGTGTGACCCGGCCTTACAGGTAGCACAGAATTCAGCAAACTATCAACCACACCTGTTACCAGTCTCCCGGGTGAAAAGCAGCCTATTCATCTCTTCTTTGAAGAGACAGCCCTTTGTTTTCAACATTCCTGGCAGCACTTAGGGTTCAGTCTGAAACTGGTGGGGTCTGATTTTGGTTCTCAAACCTATTGCTCTGTTAATTGTGAAGATTTTCATTCATGAAACACTTGAGGCCTGCCCACGGTTCCGTTAGCAGATGTTCTCAATCTCCTTATTCAAAGCCTACAAAATGGTCCCAGTGACAACAGAGGATGGGCGTCTCTTCCTTGTGGGAGGATCTTCATATTTTATTTCTGTTGTTTTGACAAAGGCTCGCAGTTTTAGCTGATTGTCCATCACTGAGGAAGTCAAGGCAAAAAAACCAAAGCAGCGGGCCTGTACATAATGCTCACACTCACAAGCAGGGAGAAAGGAGCACAGTGGCTCCTTCTCCAGGCTGACCCTCTCTTTACTCCCATATGGTGAAGAAAGGGATGTTGACCATAAATAGTGTCACACAGTGGGCCTGAGTCTTCCTACACTGGTAACAAACAAGGCAATCCCCCCACAGACATGCCCACAAGCCATACTGATCTACATAAATTTTCATCAAACTTCTTTTCCCAGGCGATTCTAGGTTATGTCCAGTTGTTACTTAAAGCCTGCCATCACAGTTGAGGAATGAGTTGTCCAGACACTTCAGCCACCTCCCCCACCACCACAGCGCCCAGGGAGAAGGGTGTGGCCTGGGGCTGTCCTGGTGTAATGCAGGAATTGGAGAGAGTTCTGTCCTGCACTGCCTCCCTTTCCCAGGGCCTCAGCGAGAGGAGTCATTTTCGGGAAGTCATTTTCGGCTGAGCCCAGTGACATTTTCATAGTTTGGGGGCCTCTCTAGTACACAAGCCAGGATACACAGGAGGCAATCTCTCTCTCTCTCTCTCTCTCTCTCTCTCTCTCTCTCTCTCTCTCTCACACACACACACACACACACACACACACACACACACACACACACACGCACGCACACACGCACACACCTGTGGCTGCCCACTGTCTTTTCTCTATCGTACATAAGTTTCTGGTAGGTAGTTTTTATGTATTTTGTCCAGAATTTTCCACTGTCACTAGCAGAAGTAGTGGGCTGCCCTTATCCCATCTGTCTGGAATCATAAGTCCTGTTTTTAATGTTTCTACCAGTGAAGAGTCAAGTTAAACTCAGCCTTGCAAACAAGAGCTACCCTTGACCCACAGGACTGGGGTTTGGCAGCTTCCCCGTCAGACAGCATACCCCATCTAAGAGCTAGCTACGCTCCAGGTGCCCAGACAGCAGCTTTTCCTCTATACTACGCATAGAAAGTTGGCCAGTTTTGTTTTTATTATTTTTATATCACGTCAGAGAAAAGTTAATTCTTTTTTTGTCGGGCAGCTAATGCGTTCGACGCCAGCACTGGTGAGATTTGAAGGATGGCTAGACAAAGCAATGAGCAAGCCCTGCGTCTCCTCACACTCAGAGGCCACACGAGAGACATTGGCAGCGTCCCACTTGCGAACCGAATGTCAGCAAGAAGCTGAGCAATGAGACATTTTTCTATGAAGGACGAGCCTAGGCTCCAGCTCACATGTGCATGGGCCACACCTCCTCTAGGGAGAGGCTGTGTGATTGTCACAAGCCACGCACACACTTCCCAGCTCTTTGCTTGAGCAAGGACAGCTTGGCTTTGACTTGGAATACAGATGGGATCCAGCAACCCACTTCAGGCGGTAGCAACCGCAAACAAGGAAAAGCAGAGAGCAATGCGAGAGGAAGCAAGCCCAGGGGCCCTGGGGATCTGTAAGGAAGGCGGGGAGGGGTGTGAACCTCCGTCTGTCACCGGGGTCTAATCATCACCTCAACGTTAACCTGCTAGGGAAGCCTGGCAAAGATGCCCAGGCTTTGTGAGCATCAGGAATGCCACCTGCTAGGCAGCGCTGGGGATGCCCCTCTTCTGAAAAGCACAAGTCCTTTTCCTGAACAGCCGTGGCAAAGCCTGCCTAGGGAAACGCAAGGCTGAGCTGAGCGTCCTTGGCGAGCCACCCTAACAGAACATGGCTTCTCTTCTTTCTTGGTGTTAAGTGAATTTACATTTCTGCCGCTTCTGTGTCTTGACAGCCAACATTTTCAGTGTGGTTTTGGTGTGGGAAACGATCATCCCACAATTGGCATGGTGAGAGTCTTCCTTAGGCGAGGTATTTTCTTTGAGACTGAATTGCCATTTGTACTGTTTTGGAGACAACACATTGCCTGACTGCTCAGGAACCAGAACAGAGGAAGCCGACAAACGGCTTTAGAAATGTGAGAACCACTCTCATTTCTTACAGAGAGAAAACACTGGAACCACAGAGCACAGACAGGGAGCGTACACCCCCCTGCCCCTTCCCATGCACACTTCCCTCAGGCATTGGCTTCCAGGCTTGCCAGGCCCAAGGGGACAGACACCTGCTGGTCCTTCACCCTTGGCTCCCAAAAAGCTCCAGAGAGGCTTCATGCTCTGGGGCCAGTCACTTTCAAGAAGAATGTAAAATCTGTGAGAGAGGAAAAAAAAAAAAAAAAAAGCCTTCGTTCTCTCTGAATAACTCCAGGGGGTGTTCCATGCGCCTCACATTCTGGCATATTGGCTTTCTCATTTACATTCTCCATGGATTTGGAATGTGTTTCTGAGGAGAACAGCCGGAATAACCACTGGGTTTTAAATGTAGGCACACACATCTCTGTGACATTAAATGAATTCGTTCTGTGGTGCTCTGTAGCCATGCCCTTAGAGGTAAAGAGAAGAACTCTGGGAACTGAGGGGTTTTGTTTGTTTGTTTTAACTCAAACTCCCAACTCCAAGAGGCCCCCCTGTGGTTCTGCTAACTTTCCCTGTGTCTCCCCAGGAAGTCGGATTCCTTCCAAGACTGTGAACCTCAGATGAGTGTTCTGTGGGATTGGCCAACGCTATAAGCCAGCCCTTCAAAGTGAGTTGGGCCTTGCCAGCCACTCCCTCTTCCTCGATGCCACTCCGTACTGATGGGCTTTCCTTCAGTCACACCAATACCTCAGGCTGATTAAATCACCCGTGTGGAAGCGACCGGCCCCAGCCATGTGCCAACACGGGGTCCCTGAGAGTCATCGTGTGAGTGAGTAGATGGATGAGGTAAATGCCTGAGAGCTCAGGCAGCTGGGCGGGTGAATGAATGGGCAGATGGATGAGAGCAAGGCAGGATGAGTAGAGAGGTGGGTAGATGAATGGTTAGGTGAGTGTGTCGGGGGCACGGGAGATGAATGGCAAGGGGCGGGGTATGCTGCTCCCTGGCGCTTTGAAGCACCTTGCCGCCATCAGGGTCCAGTAGGAAAGCCCAGTTCCTCCTTGGCGCTGGCTGGCCTTGAACGATAGATGTAGAAGAAATGAGCTGGACTTGGCGCTCTCGCGCCCACGCTGACATCTGTGTCTCTCTCCTTGGCTCATACAAGAACATGGCCTCTCCTAGGAGAGGAAGGAACTCATTGGAAAAGGCCCTTGGCCAAACCCCAAGACACGGAGCTATTCCATTCCAAAGCCAAGACCAAGCGGCTCCAACTGCCCTATTCTTTAGGTAAAAAGTGAGTCACCGAGAGAAAAAGGGAAACAAATCTGTCGTGCTGGCGCTTCGTCTCTCTCCCAGTGAACCCCAGCAGAAATGGGAACACCAGTGCTGAGAGCGGATGCCAAGCAGAGCCCCTCCATTCCCAGCTGTCAGGCGGCGCGGCCAAGGGCCCCAGCCTGGCAGTGGGCAGGAGCGGGCTGGGCGCCAACATAGGTTTCCTGGCTCTGAGCCTGAGGTCACTGGTTCTGCGCCCCATAGGAGGGATGCAGCCAGGGAACTAGACTGCAGGAGTCAGGGTGCACCTGGCATAGAGTGGGTTCTGCAGGGAGGAGACTACCTTTCTCCAGCTCCTTCAGTGACAATTCCATCACTGCCACAGAAAGGACACCTTGGGAGAGGTACAGCATTCTCTAATTTTAAGTTCAGTCTTATCCCATGGTACTAAATAAACCCTTTCTTCTTGTGGCCCATGCCTGCTGGTTTCTGGGGTGTGGGGAGGGCGGATAAGAGAAGCCTTTCATATTATTCTGTTTGTGTTTTAGTCTGAACGATGTGATATGGGGTAGAAAAACATTTCTACCATTCTGACAATTCTCCAGGGAGTTCTGTGCATGTATGTGCACGTATGCTTACACAGGCCCAGGCACGCACACACACGCTTGCACACACACAGAGCATGACAAAATCTTAATGAACCTAATCTGAGTTGTCATGCCCAGGGTACCCCCTTCATTTATTTTTGAACTGTAAGCACTAACTGTGGGGTTAGGAAGACCCCCAAGTCCCCAGACATTGTTCCTTTCAGCATCTATAGGCCAGTTGTTACCACTGTCTATGCCAGGAGACTTCTTCCCGCAGCCACTTCTATGAGTTATACATGCTGGGGCTGGAAGGCAAGGGAAGAGGCTGCAGAGCTACCTCAAGGGGAGCCAGCCAGTCCTGTCCTCCAGGACACCAGTGTTAGACAAGCCGTGTACTCTGAGAGTTTCCCTAGCCAGGGTGGGTTAGGCGGGAGGTTGACTGAATTCCCAAGCCAACCAATAAACTGGGTAAAGGCCTACCTGGACAGTTTCTGTGAAGCCCTCTGACCTCTATCTCACTCTTCCTCGGGGGGGCACCCGACTCCCTTTGTGCACAGTACAAGAATTCAGGAGGTTCACACTGTCCCAGATGCCAGCCGAAGAAGGGACGTGACCAGCTTGACGACAGACTGAGACAGACCTCCCCACTGTGGTCGCTCCCCGAGAGCCTCAGCCCCACTGTGGTCGCTCCCCGAGAGCCTCAGGCTCTGCTCTCACTGATTCAGAGAGAGCCCTGCCTTAGGCGCTTGCCTGGGGCCCTTTAAATATTCCTCTGTTGGGTGTGGGGGGAGCAGGTTCTTCTCATGAGTCTGTACAGCTGAGAGAAAGCTCTGGAATAGTCACTTTTCCTTTAGTTTGAATCGGGTACTCAAAACATCCAGTACTCAAAACTGAAGAAGCCCCTTTAAGGCAGTCCACTGGTGAGCTTCCTACAGAGTCCCCTGGGCAGAACAGAGTGTCCCCCTCAGGAGAGGCTTCCAAGTGAAAACAAAGAGCAACAGATGAAGGTAACACCATCAGATCTGCACTCACGGCACCCAGCGGAAGCTGACTAGGGAAGATGAAGCAGTCACAGTTCCGGATCAAGCTTTCCCTCAACAAGAGCCCTTCCTCCCACCTTCCCCAATACAGGAAGTTTTCTACTAGGGACAAACAAGAAGAGCCTCTGTTGGGAAAGCTCACCTTTTAGCTGTAGTCTAGGACTCGGTCTATTTACTCCTCGAGTGTTCTGCCGCTCTCTGCCGCCCTAGACAGAGTTAGCAGTCAGTCTGTCCCCTGAGGAGAGGTCTTAGAGAGCGCTTTGCAGAAGCATACTTGGGTCTGAAGGAAGGTGGGGGCAGGGGCGGGGTAGAGGTACGGGTGTGGAGGGGGCATCGGGCTTCCAGCGAAGTTCCTCAGTGAGCTCAAACAGCACACGACAAGGTACATTCTGCCACCCAGCACCCTCCTGCCCAGCAACCTTAGCTTCTCCTTGTGTGACGAGACCCACCCCTGCCTCAGTTTACCCTCCAGATTGCATTCCTCACCTCCATTTAACCTCTCTTCTCACTTATGATGGCCAAGTCCCAAACAAGGTTGCCAACCTGTTCTCCAGACTGTTCAGAGAGGCCTCTGCCTTGCCATCACCCTGGCGTCTGGCCTCCAGCTGCACTTAGCCAACAGGAGGCACTGGCAGGTAGTGGGTAGAAGAAGGTAGGAGAGAGTCGGGCAGTCATGCCCTCCTCCTCATTCCCTCTTGGCCTTGCTGACATTCTGGTGCATCTTCATTTCCCAGTCTCTCTCTGTCTCTCTCTGTCTCTGTCTCTGTCTCTCTCTCTCTCTCTCTCTCTCTCTCACACACACACACACACACACACACATACACACACACACACACACACACACACACACACATCTGTCAGGCTGCTGGTCACCTGGTGTCCTGCTAGTCCCGCTTGCTATTGCCCAGGTCCACATCAGGAGGCTTCATCCGATAAGCCACTGCCATGAGGCTGCCATGGCAAACTTCCTCTAGCTCCCTTGCCATGGGCATCCTTCTGTATGTGCTATGTGCTCTTCACCCAGCCCCTCCCTTCCCATATGTCCCACTCAGCCATCGCTGCGTCAGAAGCCCACAGAGCACAGGGGTTCAGCACAGCAGAGTCACCCACTGTTTCTCCCGGCCTGACATCGACACAGCTTCTCTAGTTCTCACTGAGTGCCTCCTACAGGGCTGTGGATAGACAGTGGCTATGACGAGGGACATTCCTATGATTGCTAACTGTTCTTGGGGCACCTACCTGTGGCCTTCCCTTGTGGCTGTGATACAGTACCTCAGGGCCCCAGGAAAGACCTACGTAGAAGCACGAGTGTCTTCCAGAAACTAGTATTGGAAAGTCACATGATGCGCCTTCTGTTGAGCTATGGTCACTGAAGCAGCTCATCAAGGCAAGTCCACACAGACTCCAGAAGGGGGAAACCAGACCCCAGCTCTTGTGGAAACAGGTGGCATCAACTAGGGGTAGCTCCATCTCTGGTCACAATCCTGATCCGTATCAACCACACCCTCTTGGGTGTCCCCCAGGCAGGACAGAACAGGTCTACAGACTCCTTTCCTCATACTCCACATAGTGGGTTCCAAGGCCAGGAGACACCAATCCCCAAATGCCTCCAAGGCCTCACTTTCTTTCTGTCCAGTTGCCATAGTTGGCCTTCTCAGTCCTCTGGATTACCTCCTTCCTATTCTTCCGTGTTCTCAGACACCCCTGGGATACACCCAGATCACCCACACTCCCGCACCCCCTCCCCCAAGCCTGAAGACTGCATGGCTCTCTGGAGGCAGAGGTTGCTGGAATGCAGGCCTTCCTCTAGCCTCTGCTTGGGGAAGAGGGGCACCGGAATGGCTCTTCGGTTGTTTGTGGAAGGCATTCTCCCTCCAGGGACCTAGGATGGTCTCTCAGGCTTTTCATTCCAGGTCTGAACAGTTGGGCTTTGCAACAAACTTGTTACTGGGGAAACAAATGGTGGGTTTCTTTCTTAATCACTTTTTAAAAAAATTCTAATTTATCATTTAAGCAGGCATGTCTAGATTTTCGAGTATCATCTCCTGAAGGAACTATTCTTGATGTCTAGGAGGATCCATGCTAAAATAGTGCACGACTCAGACAGAGGAGAGAGACACACAGAGAGACACTATGCTTGTCTTTCTCTCTTTTGGTAAGGGTTGGGAAAGCACAGCAGAGAGACAGAAAATAGAAAAGAATAAAGAAAGATCAGCACCACCGTGGCAGCCGGAAATAGCCAAGAAGCAGCAAAGAGCTCAGGGATCCGTCTCCAAGGAGAAGGGCTTTCAAAGCTGCATGGCCGTTTGTTTATTTTTTGCATCTGAAACTAGCCATTTTATGCAACGACATAAAATCAAAGACAATCAGGCCAAACTGAGCTGTAGCTCGGGGCTGAAAGTGTGGTCCTTTGGCAGAGAACTCCCTCCTACAACTTCTGAAATTACCAGTTCACTGAAGGAAGCTCCCGGAGCCATCAGCCTAGATAAGCGTGAACTTATTGCTTGTCAAAAATGAAGACGCTGATAAGATCCCTGCTCCTCCAGGGGCATTAGAAAGTCTAGACAAGATGCAGATTAGAGACACGCCCCGGGAGTGTAACTTGTGGTATTTTCCTGGTTTACCCTTGGCCCAACTCTGGAACTAAGAAGTGCCCTCAGAACTCTGGGGAGCCAACAGTGGGCTTGCAGGAGGAAATGAGGCCAGCCAGCACCCCTGAGAGCTGAGCCCCCCCCCAAAGTGCATTCTCTAAAGTGAAAGCCTTCTGCTCATTCGCCACCCAATCAGTAGGCAGCCTGAAGAGAAAGGGATGGAGGAGAGTTATGGAAGCCTTCATGAGTGTGTCCGCTGAGTTTCCTCAGCTCCAAATCTCTGTCCTTTGCCAATCTGGTCCATAACGAGAGGCCAGATGGACCTGCAGCAGGGCCAAGGCCAGGTGACCTAAACAAATTGAGTTTCCGCTCTGAGCCTGGGGATTCATACCCACTAAATGCCAGAGGCCCTGACAGTGGCTAGCTCCCTGGACTGCAGACAGGCTGAGGGCCCACAGCAGAAGTCCAACAAAAACCATCTGCCTGAGTGACTACTACCCTTAGTTTGGAAATCAGCGAAGGCCTGGGCATGAGTTCCTTACACAGCAGAATGTTGTTGCTGCTTTTCCAGAAGAGAGCCCAGAACCATCACACACCGAAGCAGCCAATTTACCTAACCAATGACTTCAACATTGGGAACTCCAAAGCCCAGAGCAGAACACGACTCCCTCCTAAAAGATGCATGCAACCTGGGAAGAGGCGTGAGGACCATCTACAACGGCACAAAGGGTTCTAAAACTAACTCCTTTCTCATAACGCTTCTCTCTGGGCCTGGACCACTCCACCCTCACACCAACTGGGGAAGCAGATTTGAACTCTTTTAGGCTCCTGTCCTCTTTGCCAATCAACCTTGCAATCAAGAACATTTATTTATTTATTTATTTATTTATTTATTTATTTATTTATTTATTTGTCTTGAAAGAAAGCCTAGACTTTTGCCTTGTGCCCCTAAGGCAAGGCACTTTGGCTCAGCATCCCTCCTTTCTCTAGGTGTTTGCTCACCACTGTGTTGCCATTTTCCTCTCCTCTCTCGGCTAGACTTCCGTGAGAAACCTGCAAAACCAGAGCTGGGTTGGGTGTTTTCACTGTAAGAGCTGTGAGGCCCCACACTACACACTTGCCTGGTCCCCTGTGATGAAGGACCGTGGGGTTGGGGCCCGCTGAAACCTGAGAAAGAACACAGGGCTTTCTATTATTTAGTTGTTGGTAGTCAGGTGGAGGACTGAGGCCAGACCCTCTCAGGTACAAGGTGAGCACTTTATCGCTGAGCTACACTTGAAGTCGCTCTAGACCGTGCACCCCCAGCGTTTAGAAATCACAGCTGACGGGTCAGGAGCTCTCTGAGGATGAGCCCGGGGCCTGCTCCTCCCTGGAGGATGAGGGTCAGAGACATGGACAGCATGGGGGAATGTTCAGAAGGAAACTACAAGCATCCTAGCCCTACCCTCTGTGGGCACAGCTAGCGGGAAAGCTGAGAAGTCCATCAGAGCCCTGAGTCCCTAACGCTCCCGCTGTCCTTTGAAACCTGCCTGCCTCTCCCATCAGACCTGCGTTTCCTTTGTCTTCCAGCGAAAGAGGGGAGTGGACACTGAGTCAGGGGACTTGATGGAGAACGGGATCTGGAGAAAAAAAAAGATGAAAACGGTTTGCTTTTCTATGGATTTCAGAGAGGAGTGTTTCAGGTTTGCATGCGAACTGTCATTGACGAGGAGAACAGTCTTCATTGCCCTGGTCTGTGGGCATGGCTGGGGGAACTGTCTTGATTATGGCTGGGGAGGGGTCTGGCTCAGTGTAGGCGGTGCCCTCCTTAAGCAGGTGGGGTCTGGCCTGTAAAAGAAAAGTTAGCTGAGCTAGGGAGAGAGGCCAGTGCTCTTCCCCGACTTCCCTCCCTGATGGACTGTAGTGGCATTTCATTTGTATTTTAATAAATAAAGACTGCCTGAAGATCAGAGAGTAAAGCAGCCCCTACAAACCAGGCAGTGGTAACACACACACCTTTAATCCCAGGAGCCACATTAGTTTGCTATAGAAACCAGGTGGTGGGAGCTGGAGAGATGGCTCAGAGGTTAAGAGCAGATTGTTCTTTCAGAGGCCATGGGTTCAATTCCCAGCAACCACATGGTGCCTCACAACCATCTGTAATGAGATCTGGTGCCCTCTTCTGGCCTGCAGGCATACATGTGCACAGAACCCTGTAAACAAAATAAGCAAACAAACCTAAAAAAAAAAAAAAAAAACCGGTGATGAGGGCCTTTAATCCCAGTGGTGCACACCTTCAATCCCAGCCCTAGAGAGGAGGAAAACAGCTCTTGGACAGTCTCATTCTGAGATTCTTGGAGGCAGGATCACCATTTCGGACTAAGGTAGGGGTAAGAGCCAGTGGCTGTTTTGCTTTTCCCTTCAGGTTGAACCCTAATCTCTCTCTGTGAACTGTTATTAATCGTGCTCCAATTGACTGTGACCTGGAAATGTAGCTGAAATAAATCCTTTCCTTCCCTCAGTTGTTTTGGTCCGAGTGTTTTATCCAAAGCAAAGTAGGACAAAAACTCGGTACCAGGAGTGGGGTGTTGCTGGGACCACCTGACCATGCTGGGTTTTGGGTAAGAGTGTAGAAGCAAGGAGGACTTTGGGCTAGAAAACTCATTGTGTAGGCTCCTCTGGGGTAGCCTGGGAGATACGAGAGTTATCAGAAATAGAGATAGTAGAGGTCTTCTTACCCATGAAGTTCCTGAAGGAAGCCAAGGATACTGACTTTAAACGCATCAAGTGGCCATAGAGAGAAACCGAGGCTTGCCACCATGTGGCAGGGACTGAGTCCTGAAGAAAGGCCAGGAAAGGCCACTGGTGAAGGTGCGGTCTCAGATGTAGTGAGGACTCTAGGATATTGGAGATTTCAGGACCATTGGATGAATATGATGACCAAGGACATCATCAGGTGTGGAGTGGAGCTGTCTGAGCCTACAAGACAAACTGTGTTTGCTGGGGATGGCAGAATTGTAGACAGGGGATGGCTAAGCCCTATGGATCATCAGTGGATCAGATACTAGACACTGAGTTAGCTACTCTGATAGATTTCGGTTTGCTTCAATGTGATTGGTTTATGTCCTGATTCTTCCCTTTTGAGTAAAAAGTATGTAGCATTTTATATTTTTATAGGGTCCTACAGTTTTGAGACTTTGAACCTTTAAAAGATATTGAACTATTAACGCACTGAAAAATTTAAAGACTGTGAAACTTTAAAAGTTGGACTACCTATGTTTTACATCACAGTAACACGAGCTCTAGAAGACAAGGAAGGAAGGGAAGGTTATGGCCTAACACTGACACATTTGTGTGTCGAGTCGACAGGCAGTGGACTAAGAGGGCCATGAATAGAGGCAGACAGTGCCCATATCACAGGAGCCCTGAAGGGCATGAACTTTCTCAGGCAGGTGACAGGAAGCCTTGAGAATTTGAGACAGGCCAGTGCCACAGAGAGCTGCATTTGCTCCAACCACATGTACACAGGGACGTTTGCTCTGTTTCTGTTTTGGTGACTTAGTAGACTGTTATGTCTTTATGTCTCGGCTTAGGGATTAAGGCCAAACAAGCTGGCTTTATCTTCCCTATCTTCACAGACCTGATCATCACTCTATATCAAAGTTATCACTTCTACAGGGGTTGAAGAAGGCAACGTGACTAGCAGGCACACAGAGAAGAAAAGCTGTCCCCGCCTCCACGTCATGTTCCAACCCCCACGCCTAGGATCCCGTCTATTATTTACCTTCTTATCCGGGACACACACTTAGGAACCCCCTTCACCTCTCCCCTAGGCACACGCTGCCTCCATCTCTGCAGTGCCACAGTCCCTGCCCCAGGGAAGGCGGAGCTTAACTCAGTGACTTCACAGCCAAGCTTCCCACGGACAAGAAAGCCCCTGTCATCTTCACTGCTCTTTGCTTTCTCTCCTAGGGCTCGTGCTGGAGTGGCTGCTGGCTTGGCTTTTTGTGTTATCATCACCTTTTCTTCCCCAGCCTCTCTACTCCAGCCGCCCTACACAGCTCCTTCCTGGCTCATTCTAGAAGCACTCCAGCCTCCGAGGGAACTTCCAGGGGCCCTGCTTCCTCAAGAGAGAGCAGTACAAAATTTTTCTTCTTTGTAGTGTAATAATTCGGAACTTTCTTGACAAGTTCGCTGGAAATTACTCCTATCTGCATGTATGCGCTGGATTTCTGAGGACAGAAAATCGAACCCCATCTTTGGTTTCAAATTTGCTGCTGCCTCTATTTTTGCCAGACTGATTTATACAATGCCCACAAGAAAATGCAGCTGGTATTCATTCCTTCCAGGTGCACAGTAATTTAACTCAACACTATCAAACCCTTCCCAGGGAAAAAAGACATCCTGGCCTTTTTTTAATGAATAGATAAAGCTAATTTGTAATTAGTATACTCAGTCGTTAATATGCAAATGAAGCCTGCTGTTATCTGTAATTAGCACCAGATACTTGATTGCTAGGGATGCTGCTGAGGTCCTCATCCAGGTCCCCAGGGGCATGAAGACCCTGGACCTCCTCCAGCTGCACTCGGGTGGGCACCCTCCCAGGGAGCTGGCCTCTCTCCCCTCCCACCACCTGCTTCCCTTCCCCTCCTCCTCCAGCAAGCTTCCCACGAGTGGCCACACAGCACTGGCCCTCTGCAGCCGCCCTGCTCTGAATCCAAAACCTCTTCATAGCCCCTCGGACTCCCTCAGCAGTACATACACCCCACTAATTTCCCAGGCTCTGGCTGAGACATCTGGCAAAGCCGCACCACACTTTTCTAGAAGACCCATGAGAGACACCTTTCTCAACAGGACATTTGTCCTGCAGCTCTTCATCCATTCCGGGCCTCCGTTTCAACATGACTTCCTTTGGGAAGGTGTCTAAAGTCCCGGGTCTTCACACTTGTCATGAGCACAGGCGGCACCATTCAAGTGAGCCTCATCTACTCAGCCAATCTGCCCGCTCTCACCTCTACCCTTAAGCGCAGAGTGCGCGCTAGTCAGCTTTATCGGCAGACGCACAGTAGAGCGTCAATGAATGCTAGCGAAGAATGATCGCGTTATCTTGCTGTTTTTAAAAGTTCTCTACCAATTTCTGCTATTTAACAAGTTAGCTTGGCAAACGCCTCCTACCTACCACGTCTCGCTCTCATTTTCCTCAACTGACTGGGAATTCTGAATCAAGGGACCTCCCCTCTGGGGGTGGGTTCTTACCTAGTTGTATCCCTGCCCCCTACGTGAGTACCCCTGAAGTTTTGTGCAGAGTTAGAAGCTCAAGAGGATCTGACACCTTCCTCCTTCTAGGCTGTGACACCTCAGACAAGACCAATGGGCCAGCTCCCTGACGCCAAAGCCTGGTCTGCTTGGTCCTGTGGTGCCCAAGTCCCTCATCTGCTGCCACTGGGCCCCGAGCATAAGAAGGCTTGTGGCATCAGCTCTAAAAACAGGAGGAAGTTTTCCTCTTTGGCAGGAACGTTTGGAATAGCATCTTTTCAAGTGTGTAGATTAGAATATGAATAGGATGGGGAAGTGGTAGGAAGGGGTTAGGAAGGAGGGGCTGGGCCTACAGCTTGGACCGTTCTGAAAGGGCTGGCCAGTCAGGAAGCTTGCTTGCTTTCTCTACAAAATGACTAAAATCACTGAGGGGACATTTACAGCCAGGATTTCTTTGACATTTTAAAATCTCTAGAATCATCAAAACTGAAAGTGTGGGTACTGTGGGCTCTGGCAAGGGAACTGTTCGTGGAAGGGGGCTCAACTGGATGGCAACTCTGCGGCCTGCTTGCTTTGGGGGGCAGGCTTGTTGTCTGGGTTTTGCATAATGAGAGCATTTGTCAGTTTTCAGGGCAGCTTTGACTTCGTGTAGAAGCTGGGGAGGAGGGGCCCACGGTTCATTTACAAGTTGTTCTACATGCATCTCCGCTCTAGTAACGTGGGGATGGACAGAAAGGAGAATGTTGTGTATGTACCAGAGAGTGAGGAAGTTGCTGATTCAACTGATCTTCATAGCAGGCACTGGAAGATTGTCCCAGACTCACAAGAGGCTTAGGGCTTTGGGAGAATCAGTAGTCAACCCCTGAGGACTCTTACTCCCCCCATCCCCCATCCCTGAGGGTCCTTCAGTCCTGTTCTCTGCCTCCAGGCTTTGAGAGGTTGGGGCTTGCAAGCCTCAGGACCTAGCAGCATTTGGCCCAGAAGGCAGAAACAAATTGGCTTCATCCCTCCCTCCCCCAACCCGGAACCAGGGGGTCACTTAGAATATAGCACCCCACTTTCTGCTCTCCACCTGACAGCCCTTCTCTCCAGAGTCTTCCCCCACTAGTCATCTGCTGGGCTCTAGCAGATGTCAGGCAGCCCACAGCTCTTGGGGGGGACAACCTCCAGCAAAGATGGTCCTGATAAAGACGCTGTCCCTGGGCTGCAGATAATAATATGCTTCCCGTATACAGGCAGAGGAAAGGGAGGAAGGGGAAGAGGCCTGGATTTTGTGATTCTCACCACAGAGAACGGGTATATAGCCCAAGCCTGAAGCAATCTTCTCAGCCCGGTGTGGCTCGTTCAGGGAGCCCAGGGCATCCTATGGGCAGTTCTGAGGAGCTCAGTGCAGGAGCACTACACGGGGCTCCACCTTGTCAACTGAAGCCAAACACTCGGACCACAGGTCACTGCCATAGGCTAGGACATCCTGAAACAGGAAGTAGATCACCTTTGCAACTGCCATCTTCTCTGTCACTTTCACAGGTGCACATGAGAGGTCTGGTGAATCTTTAGGGTACCAGACAAAGATGACATATTGTTTCAGAAAGATTCCACCCAGAACTTCCCCTTAAGACAGAAGAACCCTGAGGCTCACTCATAGCCTCCAGGTAAGAGCCTGGCTGAGGACTTGACTGAAATTCTCTCCAAGAGGACAGGCTAAAAGCAACTGGCGTTCTCCAGAAATGGCATCAATTGCACCTCCCAGGTCTAAGGAGAAGTCAGAGTCAGCCCATTCTCGGGTGGCCTCCTGGTCCTTTACAGAGTGTGGCCAGTGAGTTACTAATGGCCTTCAGTGCAGGTCACCCCCAATTCACACTTGGTTCCCTGGGCTGACTCTGTATGGTGAAAGCCAAGATCCAGTCTTCGGAGGTGCCCCCCTCCCAGTATCCCAAATGTACTGTCTGGACCAGGCATCACAACTAGATGTTCGTGATTTAGATGACGGCAATGCTATGTCTTGGAAAAAGTTTTTCTAGGGTTGGCCAAAACAGAGAAAGATGCCTGTAGGGGCCTGGCACATCCAGAGAGACTGGAGAAGGGTAAGCAGGCCACCCTGTGTAGCCAGTGCCCCACTAAGGGGCTACCAAGGCATCGTGCTGCTGTGGCCTTGTAGTGTCTGGTGCCTTTGAGCTCTGGATTCTGCTTATCAGTCATGGAGAGCAGAAGTTCAGATCTGAAATGCCTGAGAACCCATGGCAAGTGCCACCTTAGGGGCATGTGGAGAAAGAAAACAAGGGCCAAGTCCCAGCTCCCCTGCCATGTGACCCTGGGGGAGTCACCTAAGACCTCTGAACACTGGTCTCCTTCAGAGGCACTGATGATAACTGTCCCAGAGTAGCTTACAACACAGTCACGGGGTGGACGTCATTTGTTCAATGCCTAGCTCTCACCAGTGACCACAGCCCTTCTTCCAGAAAGTGGCTCTAGAGTCAACCAAAGACCAGCCAGCTTCTCTTTGACCCTCGGCAGCAATTCTGTCCCTGTTTTTCTTGTTTAGTTATTAGCCAGCAATGTAGTCACACCGGCCACCTACCCGCGACCTTGGTCCCAACACACATCACCGTACAGCTTCTGAGTCTCTAGCATGATTCAGAGTCAGACTGGCTCTGCCTGGGCTGAAGCTCTGAGCGCTGCACCGGTAAACGTCCAACCCCCCCCCCCCCCCAAGAAGTGGCAGCCACTCGGGTGGAACGGTGGAGTGGGCCAAACTCGAAGGTTTGCTCTGCAGCAGTTTCTACAGCTACGGGAGTCATTTTAAACAGCCTGCAAAATCACCATTGATTTCGAAGCATTGATTTTCTACACCACAGTAACACATTAAGTCTCTTTTCTGAAAAAGACAAAAGAGCACTAAAAGAATAAACTCTCACTCCAGAGCGCAGCCATATTAATTCAACGGGCTCCATACTGACGTCTGGATGACCCGGGAAGGACATTTTGCTTCCGTCCAGTAGGTTGTTGGTACCTAAGAAGTTAAAGACTGACCATGCCCCAGAGAGGAGGGGATCTGATGTCCCTACACACAGCTGTGCCTGTATGACAGGCAGGGACACCTCCTCCTTCTGCAGGACTTCTTAGGGCTCTGTGAGGCTGGGAGGGGCCCACTGCTAGGCTGTACCCCTAAGTACTCATGCCTCCAAATCAGGGACTAGTAGTATACCCCAGCTGGCTTTGTTCTTAAAATCAGAGGTTTTTAAAAAGGGGCTTGGACTTTCATCTGCTTCTCAGCTCCGAGGATGGTGTATCCTCAGGTGTATATGACGATTTAATCTCTAATCCCCGTCCACACACTTTTCGAACTCCTGTTTTTGTGACCTTTGGCCCTCTTTTTTTTCCTCCCAGCTGAAACATATATACTGCCCTTTGTTTTTCATTCTAAAAAACAAAAAATCCCCACCCCCTCCACCACCCTGCTAACCCCCACCCTACTTCACGCTTGCTTTCCAGCTCAAGTGGATTGTTTATTTACTTATATTTATTTATTTATTTTTAGAATACATCAGTTAAATCTGTTCCTCTCTTTTGAGCTGAAAGACTGAAGAAATCACATGTCGCTTCTGATGTGAGATGCGCATGGGCGGTTTGCATCCTGCCCAAAGATAGCTCAAACTTCATTTTGCGATGTTTTGCCTTCTTTGGCAATCAAAATCAAACTTTTTCACATGTGCTTATGGGTTACACAACCTGGGTACGTCGATATTTGTTGTAGTCTTTGCCTCACACCAGATAAGCTTGTGCACCTCAGAGGTGTGTCCTAGCTCCAGCATTCTGGAAAGCCTGGGCTGCTCAAGCTCCCGGAGGAAAGGGGACGAGGTGTACTTGCGACACCTAGAAGACCGTGGGCAGAGAAGGAAGCACACAGGAAGGGGGAGAGCTCAGTTTTGGCGTATTCAGGTTGAGGAGACTATTAGACACCCCAGCAAAGATGACAAGCTGTCAGTGGGATGTCTGAGTTCACCACTCAAGAATGAGATCCATGCTCTAAATGAACCTGGAAACTTTGATGGGGTGGACAAGAGGCCAGTAGTCCCTCCATATGGAAGCCCCACACGCAAACAGCTCTCAAGGCTTTTTGAAGAGAAGTCACCAACAGATGACAGCCTGGCTTTCTTAAAGAGCAATATACCCAACTGAAGGATTTTTTCCCCACCCTCACCCTTATTTAAGCAAGAAGCAATACCAAACAAGTAGGGAAACCACAGGTTTGATGAAGTTTATGACTTCATCAAAGTCTCAGGCTGCTCATTTGTAAAATGGGACCATTGTCTTAAAGCTGCAAAGGAAAGCAGTCTGGGGCTGTTCTTTCCTCTTGGAAGATCCCAGGTCATAGAGGTCAGAAAATACGCTCTCCCACCACAAACTTTCTCCACTGTAGCTACACACCACTGCAAGCTGCATTTCACCTCTTCCCAATTACGTAACTGTCTTAGTCACTGTTCAATCGCTGTGAAGAGACATCACGACCATGGCAACTCTTATAAAAGAAAGAATTTAATTGGAGGCAGACTTACCGTTTTAGAGTTTTTAGTCCATTGCCGTCACTGCAAAGAGCATGGCGGCATGCACGGTGCTGGAGCAGAAGCTGAGATCCAGAGGTTGAAAGAAAAGCACTGGACTCGGGTGTGGGCTTTTGAAAACCTCAAGTTGCTGGGTGGTGGTGGCACACACCTTTAATCCCAGCACTCAAGAGGCAGAGTTAGCTGGATTTCTGTGAGTTTAAGGCCAGCGTGAACTACAGAGAAAGTTCCAGGACAGGCTCCAAAGCTACACAGAAGAAACCCTGTCTTGTAAAACCCAGAAAAAAGAAAAGAAAAGAAAATCTCAAGCCCCTCCCCAGGGACACACTTCCTCCAATGAGGCCACACCTCCTAATCCTTCTAATCCTGCCAAAGAGTTTTGCACCCTGGTGACTAATCATTCAAACATGTGAGCCTATGGTGGCCATTCTTATTCAAACCACCACAATAATATAAAGAAACTGTAACAAACCCCACTCCAAGACTGATATAGAAATCCTCATTTCTAGTTTTAGTCTATGGTTTATTAAAAAAAAATTCTGAGGCTAGAGAAATAGCTTAGTGGTTAAGAGGACCTGGGTTCAATCCCCAGCACCCAAAAGACAGCCCCTTACAATAGACAGCCCCAGCTCAGGGACCTGATGCCCTCTTCTGGCTTCCATAGGCACTACATGATGTATACACAAACAAGCAGGCAAAGCAACCACATACACAAAATTAAAATAATAAAAGAGCCCTAATAACAACACTATCTTATGTTTGTCAGTGTGTGGAGGAGAGCATTGTTAGATGCTTTGAAATAAATCCTTTCCAGAATGTCTGAACACCTCAACTTGCCTTTTTGTTTTCTTTTAATACAGCTTGATGCTAGAGGGGCCGCCCTCAGATCCTGATAGCCTCTTCCAATACCCAGCAGTCACTAATGATGAGAAGCGGCACATTGGAATAAAAACTTAAACCGTTTTTGCAATCTTTCAAAAATGTCAACAGATGAAACTATATTTAAAGAATCATTTTTTTCTCGTTTTCACAAATTCCTTGTGATGTCTTGTTGGCATTTCTTGGATGATTCAAGTGGACTTCTAATTCAACGGGCCTTTCAGTGTTGGTTCTCTCAGACATGGACTAAGTCCTGACATGCCTGATGTGCACTGCCATCCAGTCCTGGAGACCAAAGCCTCCCAAACCATCCCCGGTAATGGCTGAGACTCAGACTCACTCTGTGTCCCTCAGCAGCCCCCTACACACCCCTTTTAGCTCATCTGTACCTGAGCCATGTGCTCACTAGCTGCTCAGGGTGCCTGCCCAGCCAGAATGGGCTGCAGTTGGCCCTCTGGTTGGCCTGAGCATCTCCAGAGAGAAGCCCACACACAAGGCCTTGTGGATTTGACGTTGGTCATCATACTTCATCTGTAGGGATCACACTGGAAGGGACTAGGCTTCCAGGCTGAGAGCTGTAGATACTTTGTTATTCCTAGTGACAAACTGCTAATGTTCTGAAGGAATGGTTGGGGCGTTTATGTCCTCAGTCAGCATGCCCAGGTAGCCTCGCCACTGTGGGGTTATATGGGTTATCTACTGTGGCTCAAGGTCCATCACACACCTTCCTCCTGGTTTGTTTTTCTTGGTCTCACTCACCCTCAGCACGCTTCTGCAGGTCCCCCAGGAGCCAGCCTCCAAGCCCTGCCCTCTGGCCTTGCCTCTCAGGCCTTCCTCCCCTCTCCATGCACCTTCTCAGGCTTTGGTTTTTGACTTTACTTTCTTGTTGCCTTACTCTGCTGCTTACTTTCCTCTCCCATCAGCTCACCAAGCTGGGTACCCATCCCTCTTTCTATTTCACACCTGCTACTGATCGCATCCAAGCCCTGCTTTCCTTGCTACCGTCCATGGCATAACCCCCATGGCTCTCCCAAGTATGTCCAGCCAACTCAATGGACTCAGCTTCTTTTCATCCAGTCCCATATGGCTTGGCTTCTCCTCTTGTCCTATTCCTGCTAAGGGGGTCACTGCTTTCCCACCTAGACTTGAACCCTCTGATGGTGGAGTCTGGAGGTTTAACCTTTGGAATGCCCATCACATCTCTCCCCTATTTATATAGTTTCCCTAGTCTAAACTTTGACCCCCATCTATTTAACACAACGGACTCCCAGCTTGCTAACTTTGGCATTTAGTCTAACCTCTTGGTCAGACATTCAAAGCCCTGCATCGTCTGCATAGCCAGATTTTACTTACGGATTCTAAAGATATTCACTCCCAAACTTTATGCCTAAATAATCTAGGTGCTGGAAATATAGCCAGCGATGCAATAAATTATTACTGCGCACAGAAGTTGCATTCTAGAGAGGAGACACAAAAGACAGGCAGAAAAGCTAACACACACGCTGGAGAAGGGACTGTGAGGAGGAGGGCGGGGCACTCCAGGTAGCATGATCGCTGCGGGGGCAGGTGTGGGGACCTCTCATGTTTGTGGGAGGAGCATTCCAGATGCAGAAGGTTCAAAGCCCTAAAATGAGAGCTTGCTTATCTAGAGGGACACAGCCCAGAAACTGGAGTGACGAGTAGGTTCAACAGGAGCAAGTCATGTTATTATTAAACTAAGGAGAGCATAGGGCATCTGAATAAGGCAGGACTTCAGGATGGTTTGACTAGGAAAGTGACCTGCTTTGAAAGCACTACTTCAATGGCACAGAGAGACAGGGAGGTGGGTAGAAGCTGAGTGAATCAAGAGGCTACCCTAACAGTCTGAGCAGAGGTTAGAGAAGCTGTGGGGACAGAAGACCTGGGATGACCCTGGAACTGAGCAGGGAGATGGAGGAGCTGTCACATTTTGAAGGCAGTGCTGACATTTGCTGATGTGCTGGGTGAGAGCGTAAGAGAACGAGGAGAGTCAAAGACCATACAGAAGTAACTGAAACCCGTTACTGCTATTAACCAGGCCTGGAAGATGCCTGTGGGCAGAGAAGGAAGCACACAGGAAGGGGGAAGAGCTCGGCTTTGGCGTATTCAGGTTGAGGTGACAGGAGACACCCCAGCAAAGATGTTAAACTGTCAATGGGATATCTGAGTTCAACACTCAAAAATGAACACTCTAAATGAACTTGGAGACTCTGGTAGCGTGTGGCCGAGGCCAGCGGACTGCACCTGGGCCATTTGTATAGGTGGGAAGAACAAGAAAGGCTGGGGAAAGGCAGCTGTATGTGGGAGGGAATGGCTTACGTGCCAAGGGCAGCAAGGGCAGCAAGAGGAAGAGAGATGAATCTTAAAGCAATCATGTTGGCGTTTGTGGACTGGCCAGTGGAATGAATGACCCTGACACTGTGAGCACCGCCAAGTCTGTGGAAATAGGACTTTGTTTCTCATTGCACATGCGCATCTGTGTAACACGCTGCCAGCGGGCTGTTCATGTAAGTGCATCTGACCCCGTGCAGAGAGCTGTGGTGGCAGTGGCGACAGGCTCTAGGGAGATGGAGATTACTGTTTATTTTCTAGCCGATCTCCTCACAGCTGTGGCAACCCTCACTTGCTTTCTTACCCTCAATATGTATAGCTCTGCTGCCCATCCAAGCAGGCCTTGGCTACATCTCTCTTCTGACTCCATCCCCAGCAAATGTCACAGGCATTCTAGCTTCACCTAAACATGATATGGTCCAGAAACTTTATAGGCCTTTGGGGGTTCAAATAGGGTTTCTGCAGGCCTCACCTTGATGCTTATCAGAGCACGCTGTATTTGCACCTGACATCAACGCCACACAAGGATGCCCAGATGGAAAAGAGCAGAACTTCCATGGCAACTGGGCCGTTTCTTATTCTTTTAGATCCTGGAAGACATTCAATAGTAGCAGCAGGAACAGCCTCCTTCATTTGCTCTCCTGTTTGAAGACAAGGCTGGAGGCACGGACTTACCCAAAGGGAACCGGAATTTATTTTCAAAACCAAAATATCCCAATAGTTACCAAAGGATTGCTCTGTGAAAACATGAGAAAAATGGGTAGGATGGGTAAGGTGAGCCTCCTAGCTTATGATACGGTAAGTCCAATGAAACTGCACTAAAAAAATAAGGCACAGTTAAAAAAAAAAAGATGACCTCCTTTTCAACTCTCTACAAGTATATCACAAAAGGGGAGAACAGGGCACTACCTGCTCAGCAGTGTCCCTGAGTTCCTGCTCTCAGTGCAAAAGACAAACAACAGACAAGATGCTGCTGATGGGATTATGTGGGAGCTGCACTAGATACGACCTGAATACAGTCTTGTGAACAATGTGCTTAGTGTTTCAGTTACAGCGAGAGAACTAGAAACACACACACACACTCTCTCTCTCTCTCTCTCTCTCTCTCTCTCTCTCTCTCTCCTAGACTAACCCAAAAGGACATTTGAATTTTATTACTGCCAAGCTCTGTGACCCAGTATCACAGAGTACAGCCACGTCTGGAGGGGGAAAACCAAGGGAAGTGTCGTGTGCAGGCCTCCTTCCAAGGGAAGTGCCGTGTGCAGGCGTTCTTGCAGACATTTACACATTCCTGACTTTACAGAGAATCATAGTCGGACTAGAAAGGTTCCTTGTAATTAGGCCCAACCTTGAAATTTTATGAATGGAAAAATGAGGGAGAAGGTAGAGAGAACACAAAACTAGTAGGTGGCTCAGTCTGAATTTCTTTTTGGATCAAGCCTAGGGCTTTTCTCCATTATAGGCGTTTACTGCTTAGTTATCAATTTTCAAGACTTTATTGTTCTGAAGAAACTCTATACAATGCTCAAAATGTTCCAAATGTTATGTTTAAGGATAGCAAAATCCCACATACAAAAATGCATAGTCTTTACAGGACATTTACTACTAAATAGTCTAAAAGAAACCCATGAAGCATAACGTAAGAGAACACTCATTGGTAGACTGCTGGGATGGGGTAAATGCACAGAAATATATAAAGCACCTCCACCCTAGGTTTCAAAAATAAAAATGGTTCAAACAGCTACTGCCATGTCAATCAAGTCTCTCAGAGGGCAAAAGAGATCTTCCAAATCTTTAATCTTTAGAGTGCAACTAGTCAGATGAAGCATCCGAGGTGTGGCAGGCAGCAACAAGGGTCAGTGCGGCAGAAGGGAGACAGGAAAGACACACTGTTATTTCACACCAGTAGTTTTATTACATTACACACTGACACACAATTAGGGAAGGAATGTTCTGGCATTTCTGAGTATTTCATTGAAAGCAAAGTCACCATCCAGGCAGTGGTCACCCACATTTTCTTTTTCCAAACAAAAAGCAAGCTTTTACGTGCAATAACTCATGAAAATAAGTCTTCTCACTCTTGTCTAGGAGACGTCAGCTAAAGAAAACGCACCAGGAGCTGAGAGGGGATGAACTGCCCTCAGGAAGAAGGAACATTTCCTTTAGATGTCCAAGTCCTGCCTCCAGGTTTCCCCCAACAACCAAACTGTGTTATTACACTTGAGTGTATTACAGCCTTGTGTGTCTGGGGACTACATGGAATCTGCTGAGAAGACCAATGATTATAATGCTACCATAATAGAAAGAAAAAGATAAACTGAAAAAGTAAGTCCTCTACAAAGCTCTTTCCACAAAATTCATTTAAGATGGTAGAGTTACCATCAACATTTTGATTCTATTAAGATCACCGGCAAAAGCTTGTTACTCTGAGAAGGGGCTGAAGGGGCTCTGCTTTTGCAGCAGCTGAGGAGTAGACCATGAATGATGGATGCAAAGCCACTGACCCTGTTGAGGCAGACACTAGACTGTCTGGAGTCCACAGGCAGCTTTGGATCCACCATGTGAAAGACAGAAGAAACCTTGCCAATTTCCCCTCAACAATCACTGTAGCAGGCAGGAGTTTAAATCCCTTCAAGTGCTCAAATATACAAAAGCAATCTAGAAAAAAGAAACAAAACATTAAAACAGCATTTTGAATAAATTTACTACACATTACATAACTTGGGAACAACAGAGGCATAAGCCCAAGCACACACAGCCCTAGTATTCCATGTAGAAAAGTACTGCAGAAGAAAAGGTTTAAAAACATTAAAACTCAGGCTCATATACAGTTTTGGTTCTTCTGTGCTACTCAAATAAAAATTTCATCAGATACTCAGTCTGCTAGGTAGCGCATTTGGGTTGTCACTTCTGGCTGTATCAGTACAAGAATATACACTGTTGCATATACTTTAACAGATATGCTTATACATATATAAAAATTCAGATCATGAAAATTTGTTTTAATTAAATACATATCCTTAAAACCTGTGTCTCTAAAAATAAATACATTAAGCTGTTTGCTAGTTCTGAGTTCCCTCACAAGCCAATCAGAACAGTTTTTTTTTTTTTTTTTTTTTTTTACAATGTCAGGGACCATTAGCTGCCTTTTAAACCCACTGTCTATAGTAAACACAGAAGTGAAGCTGCATCACTGAAATATCATCCCCCAGACACCGGTGCAACTGTAACAGTGGAAGCATCATCTTGTCCTCCATGATCAGTCTCTGCAATGCATTTGCATCTATCCAGAGGGAGGACGGCGTTTCTTAGAGACAACATCTTCTTCAGTTGACATTACCTTCCAACTAAAGAAATAAGCCACTATTGCTTCTGACGCTTTGTTTGAGGGAACTAACACAACACCATTTGTGTTTGCTATTGCTCCCAGAGATCACAGTGAGTGGTGTGTGATGATCCCACTGAGGTAAAGCACAAGGGCCCTGGCGTCTGAAAGAAGCGATGTTCTGAGGACTGCAGCACACGAGGGACCTGGGCTCTATTATCTAAGTGCACATAGTAACTCAAAACCACTGCCAGGATGGAACACCAGACATCTGACACTGTGGCTCAAACAAGAGAAACGGTAAAAATACTCAAAGTACTTTCTAAAGAAAGGATATAATTCATTGGGGGGGGGCTGTTACTGTTTTACTTTTACCTCTCACCCACCCACCCAAACACACACACACACACACACCAAAAACAAAACAAAAAACCTTTTTAAAATGGGATAGCCAGACCAAAATGTTTAATGTGCATAATACTTGACCTTGTCATTGTTCAGAATATAGAAAATTCAGAAATATAGGAAATCCATGATAAGTGAGAGCGAGAATTTTTAATGTCACTGTCTACATTTTTAAGAGGAAAACTTAAAATCCAACTTCTAAAAAACTCAATGTGCTCACAGTTTCAGATTGCTAGTTGTGAATCAAATGTAAAGGTATCTGTTCACATACAAACAAGGCCTCTACTTCACTGACTTCAATCTGATTTAAACCTTTGGATATTTCAATCTTCAAACTCCACAAGGTAAGGCTGAATTTATCAGGTATAAATAAAATATTTAGGTCCATGATGCACTGTGGTTCTGAGAAACCAAATGTAACAAATATATACAGGCTGGCTCCACGGCTTCCCTTAAGACACATGTGCCGGTACCAAGCCACACTTGTCTCTTTCACCCTCTGGCTGTGAAAATGAGGCGGCAGCGTTCTTCTCACTCTTCTTTCCTCTTGAGCACGAGGTCAGCAGGACTAGGTTGGCCGGTGCAGTCTCTTGGGTGGTGGGGGTGGCATGAGTTCCGTGTCAGGGTCCAGGTGATATTTCCGTTTCTGTCCTTGGGCAGCTGCCGCACATCTGTCAATGAACTCAAATAGCATCTCCTTTGTGACAGGGTTCGAGATGCTGTTGCACACAGCTGTGGACAAAGGGGACAACATCTCAGGTAGATCACTAAGGCAACTGACTCAACACAGGCTGAGGGTGGTCTCCATGCAGCTCCGGAAAACTCTGGCATTCTACCGTTGGGCTTTAGGTTAGGGGCCTTTCTAGTGCTTAATCTTTGCTGGAGCATTAATTTTAAGCAAAAAATGTTAAGGGATTTTAATCCAGTACAGCACGCCTCATGAAAGTTCCTATTCAACTAAAACTTTGCCACTAAAGTTTTCAAGTCCTTCTCTCAGAAGGATGTTCATTCTGGGAAATACAACAGCAATAGCCACTATTGGGAATAGGGAGGTTTTTTTTTCTTTTCTTTGAGTAATCAAAATTTAGAAGCAATGTTTTTCATTTTCTTTATCTATTTGATTTTTTGGGGGGCTGGGGGAAGACAATGAAATGAACTCACTTTGTCAGAGCACAGAGGCTACTTTAAAAAAAAAAATGAATAAAAGGCCCTGAATGTGAAAGTGTATCTTTTAAGGTGAAAAGCCTGCACTGGCGCTCTCGCGCTCGCTCTCTCTCTCTCTCTCTCTCTCTCTCTCTCTCTCTCTCTCTCTCTCCTCTGCTTCTTGTGATCATCATCACCATCAGCAATGGACACTAGACAAACTCTATTAACCAATCTTCCACTGTCCCTTTTATCGACCTTTTCCATTATGTCTACTATTAGAACACCTTATAAACTCAAATGAATTTGTAGATTTGTGGTGTTCCTCATGAAAACAATAAACTTTTCTAAATCTCTAAGGCATTCAGATTATATCCAAAGAACATTCTGAAGGACAGCAGGGCAGTTTGTATGTTTTAAAATGGTTCTCATTTACTTTCTCTCCATTGTTTGTAAAGTTATTTTAGGAACTGGGAAATTACATTTTCCCTTGCTAATTTTGTTTCTTACCATCTGGCAAATAATGGTTTTAATAGTTTTGAATAGATCAGAAATGATCGTGGTTTTCACTGTTGTTGTCATTCATTAAGTTCAACTAGTGTGTACCCACCTCCCTGCCCTCTTTTGCCCTCGCAGGCACACAGGGCAGCTCCCCAGCTCAAGGAGGACAACTTCCAATTGACTAGAGGTTAGCAAGGTTCTGCCTGACTGTTTACCTCATCAAGCAGGACAGCACCAACCATACATGTGGGTTCTGACGCCATAATACTCTGTAATTTAATGTAATGACTACTGTTCATACTTACCCATGGCTGTGTTGTAGGCATTTGGGAAACTTTTGTCTATTCTCTGTCTCATAAAGACCCAGCTGTTATTCTCAAATTTGCATTCTATAATTTTGTTGTCGTACTGTTTTAGTTCTTTTGTCACCTGTTTTAAGAAAGAATTGATGAAAATATTTAAATCATTTGAAAGGCTTTTTGCTTCCACTATGTGACAGACACATTAGGAAATGCCAAAAACATCTCAGTAGCTCTTCAAGAAGAGCTCTTTGTCATCTGAAGTGTCTAATCAAGCCTGAAGATACAGTGCACACTCCCAGTACACATGCTCATATATCTGACACTTCAGAGTTGTGAAAATGGCTGTCAATATATAGCAATTAAAAGAAGCTAAGCAAAAAAGCTGCCACTTCTGGGCCAAATGCAAATATGTTACCATGGGGACAATGCTTGCAATCCTGTCTGTGTTTCTCTGGCTTTCAGAAACTGAGTATTCTGCTTAAGGTTCATCAACTTTCGGAATGATCTTATCATTTAAATTCCTATGCCAAAGCCCAAGAAACTCTCTTTATTATAGGTAAAAGGACTACACATAAAAAACAAACACTAGAATCAACTTCAGGCAATGTGCTTCCTAAATTTTAATTTTCAGGCAGTGATAATTAACCTAAACCTACTTGTTAGGCTATTTTCCCTTTTCATCTTCCCAGAGAGTATGGATTTGACTTTAGCTGGTGTGTTTCTTGGCGTCTTTACTTCACATGATTGAATATGGATTACAACATACTCTATCAAAGCCACCAAGTCTCCATGGTAACTATGGTAAGTTTTAAAAGATATTCCATCAGGCTGGGAGAATGGTTTTCATAAAAGGAACCTAAGCTTATCTTTGCACTTTTCCAATCAAATGCCAGTCATGGTAATATTTGAATTCCGTCTTCATCCTTCAGAACTAACAACTCTCTCTCACAATATGGTAGATTGTAATCACTAAACTTCATTAACATTATTTGAAATGCTCTCATTTTCTGCCCACATATTCACTACCACCTAGGAAGATGAAGGGATGCAAATTTATAAAAGCTGCTTTCAATTCACAGATTAGGGAGGGTGTGTCGTGATAAAAACTTTCAAACTGCTTCCCTTCCTTCTAAAGGACTTGCTTTTGCTGAATCATTTGCATTTTCAACAGGCTCAGGATGTCCAGCCATCTGGCTCAGTGTGCCCTCAGATAATCCGTACTCTAGTCTCCCTTCTCTGAGTTAGCAGGAGTCCATCTCCTTGTACTTTTGACTCATTACTCATATGCAGGCACTGGGCAACTCATTCAATCTAGGCAACCACTTCCGGGTTATGCCATGTAAGGTTTAACAGAACTTAATTTCTAAGTCTTTCAAAGCCTACATTTTCTAATCTCTAAAAGCAAAGGATTTTCTAATATACTAGGTCATGGGAAGAAAGTGCCTGATACAAAATAGAAAATCAGTAAAAGTATAACTAAATAGAAAGTTTTAAGAAAGCCAACATCCTGTCTAAGCATTTTAAGGGCATAGTTTAGCAGTACTAGACACATTCACTGCTGTATAGTCAACGTTTCCAGCTTGTGCACCTCCTACATATCTAGACTTTCCTATTTTCTGCTTGTGATTTTCTACCCTTTCTACTTTATACATTTCAAATGAGTAGGGCTGCATAGTAATCATGTTTCTAAAGCAGTTTCTTTTGCTTTAGCACAGCATCCTTGGGGTTCATTCATGGGACAGAGTTCCTTTTTAGGTTACATAATATACCATTATAGACATGCATTAAATTTCTTCAGCCATTCATCTGTTGATGGACATTTTTCTACCTCTTTGCTACTGCAGCTAGCACTGTGAGAAAATAAGGGTATGATTATCACTTGGAGAACCTGCTTTAAATTCTTTGGGTATATACCCAGAAGTGAGACTGCTGGATCATATAGTAATTCAAGTTTTTAATTTTCCAAGTAATTTTTATGCTATTATCCAAAATGGCTAAACCATATTGCATTACTGACAGTGCATCCTTTGATGCTGGCCATCCTGACAGGCGCCAGATGTTATGACACTACGGTTCTTGGTTGCATGTGCTTACTGGATGTATACCTTTTCTGGAAAACTATCTATTTAACTCCTTTGCCATTTGGGGAGAGGGGTAGGTGTGTGAAAGGGAGTCCCACTTTGTAGCCATCCTGGCCTCAAACTTGTGATCTTAGTCAAGTGCTGGAATCAGAAGCCTTTGTTCAGATACATTTACGTGTTTTTTTTTTAATTCATTAGCATATGTTAACTATAAAAGTTAACATAATTCAGTTGGAGGTTTGCATCTGTGCACATGACATGTTTGACCATAATTACTTCTTCCATTTCCCTTCCCTTGTTCCCCCAGTGAACTACAGGGTAAGAGATTTTAACCAATTTCCTTTTACTTTGATGCCCCGCCCACTGGATTCCACAGAAAAAAGAAAACTTGTCATGCCTTTTCTACTTACTTGAATATGAATTCATATATATTTAGTTTGAGCAATTTATTATTTTAACAGGGGATATATAACAGAATTGGAAGAAGACAAATTTAATAGATATTAATATTTGAACGACAAAATATTTTAGTTATTTTGTACTCTTTTTTATTTATTTTTGAGTTTGGGTGCCTATATTTCTAATCAAGGATTTGGTGTTGTTGAATTTTCATTAACTCTCATCAGATAATATAATTCTTTTCTTCCATTCTATAGGCCACCTTTCTGCTCTGATGACAAGCAGAGTTTTTAAGTTTGATGTCCTTATTCATTTTCCATTTTGCTGATTGTGATTCTAGTGTCATCCAATAATTACTGCCAGATTTCTTTCCCAAAGTGTTCCTATTTTTGTTTGTTTTGTTTTTTAATCCTTTGATACTCAATTGTTTAAGGTGTTATGCTTCAGTTTTTAATCGAGTTTGGAGTTAATTTCTTACACGGTAGAGGGGCAAGGTCTATCCTCTTTCTTTTGCGGGTTCAGTTTTCTTAGAAGTTTTTATTGAGGAAATCAGCTTTTCCTGCTGTGTAATCATGTTACCTTGTGCAATATCATTTGTCTGTAGGTTGAGGACTTATTTCTGGACTTCCTATTCCACTGACCACTCTAGTTGCTTTTGCTATTGTTTGAGAGAGAGATTTCCTATATAGCTCAGCATGTCCTCAAATTCATGAATTTCCTGTCTCAATCTCCCAAGTACTATGAGATCACAGGTGTGTGCTAGCACATCTGTCTTTTGGAGGTGGGGCTATTTTGTTAGATCCTGTGATCTACCTGTCTTTGTAAGTGATGAAGTGTGACATTTAAACCACTGTAGCTTTGCAGTAGGTGGAAGTCAGGACTCCAACCTTGCTATGTAGAATCCCTGAGAGTTCATATGAATTCTAGCACAACTTTTCCCCTTCTGCAAGAGATAGTTAGGGTTTTGATAAGGTTGCACAGCATCTGAAGGTTGCTGTAAGTTCTATGGATACCCTGATAACATTATCTTCTGATCATATAATGACTCAATAGCTTTCTCCCCTTAGTTGTATCATCTTTTACTTCTTTTAACAAGAAACATTGCTTATTTTCTTTCAGCAACTTTATAAGTAAACTCACGAATAGAATCGTGTTGACATGAAAAGGTACTCTGAAAGCAGCTGTCAACAAAATTATATCTTTGGCATTTTAGAAGAATGTTATCTAGCTTGCTAGTCAACGAGTGGTTCTTTCACTGGCTAGCAACTGGGGGTTAAGTATCATAGAGTATCACTCTTGTGTTCTCAGTTTCAGACTTGTTTTAAATTAAGTGTAGTTTGATCTGACCACATCAATTGAGTAGCATTATTAATTATCTACTACAGCTGCTTGGCCAAGTATTAGAAATCCAGGAAAATCTTTCTAGAAAATGCATGTACCTATTACTACTAACTTTAATTTATGCCCATATTCACCAAGAAATGGTTCTATATACATTATATTCCCACTAGAGACAGGCTTCAAGGTAACATTTGATTGGGTGGTAAATATATTTAACTGGTAAAAATAGTATCTCTCATATATGCACAAACTAAAGTTTCCACTAATGGTCTCATTGAAAAAAAATGAATGAGGTACAGGAGTGACTCAATTTTAGTATCCATATTCATCTTCAGCCAATCACATTACCACTGACTAAAAAGAGGACCCCTGTCGGTCTTCTATAGCAACTCTGTTATCCTAGTTCCAGTTAATGAGTGCTTAATAGTAAAAAGAATAAAATATTTATAAATTAGAATCACACTATACCCATTACTATATTATAAACTGATTTAATAATCTGAATGAGAACACACAATAAAACCTCAAAAGCCATGCTAAGTGTTGGCAACTTGCACAAAGAGGGTGGGAATAGTTCTATTTCTGGTGGTAGGACAGGGGGCCGCAGGTCAGCCGGCTGTATCAAGTGGCTTCTGTTTGCTCTGATGTCATTAAAACAAACAAAATTACCCATATACCAAGAAGGCCATCAGGAGTTTCTACTTTCTTAACATTTAACATGGAATGATTTTAGATTGACAGAAAAGTTGCAAATGTGGTAGGGGGAATTTTCTATTTTCTTCTACTTTCTGCTAACATTTATATTCCATTTATCAGTGTATAGCTACCAACTCTAAAAAAAAATTAACATTGGTATAACATAAAGACTATCAGGACTTCTGTGTCATTATCTATAACAGGACTCAATCCAGAAAACCACCTGGATTTAATTGCCACATACTAGTTTCTCCCAATCTGTAGCAATTACTCAGTCCTCAGTTTTTTCATTACTTACAGGCTGGCCTCTTATCATGGTAACCTCCCACCTGAGTCCCCTCAAGCTCTGGGATTATAGGCCTGCGCCATCACACCCAGTTCCTTGGATACTTAAAGAATGCCAATTAGGAATTTCAAGAATGATGTTCAAAGTAGGACTTTTTCCCATTTGCTCCAGGTAAAGAACTTCTGGGTGTGGCAAGGAGCGCCCTTCTGGTCCTACCCACACTACACTAGCTAACGGTGTTACTGGTGACAGCAACTCTACTTAGTCAGGGTGGTTATTCGCCAGGTTCCTTTCTCTTCTCTATTGACTGGTGTGAGTCATGTGCTTAGTCTCACTTATGAACATCTGCTTCCTGGAAAGGGGTTATTAAAGATAAGTGGGGTTCCCTTATTTCACTTATTGTTAAAATCCATGTGTATGGATGCTTTGCCAGCGTGTTTGTCTCTGTGTACCACTTGAGTGCTTGGTGCCAGCAGAGATTAGAAAAGGAGTCACATCTCATGGAACTGGAGCTACAGGTGGTTATGAATGACCCTGTGGATACGAGGAATCAAACCCAGGTCTTCTGGGAGAGCAGCCAGTACTCTTACTGAGCCATCTCTCCAGTCCAATGTAGAATTTATTCATAACATAATTAATAAATTTCTTAGGTATATCTTCCGAGGCTATGCATATTCTCCATTTCTTCAAATTTCGGTCATTGTCTTTAGCACTCATCCATCCACAAACCTGCCTATAGTGATTACTAAGTGAAGTGTTCTGGGGGACTTTTCAACTCCCTTCTTTCCTTATACACTCACTAACCGGCTTCTGCAAGGAAGACCTACCCATTTTCCTCTAGATGGCTAGTAGTACAGACTATAGTTTTGTTTTGGGTTTTTTTTTTTTTTTTACTTTTTATTTCTTTTGCATACCAGTCAGTTTCCCCTCCCTTCTGCTCTTCCTACTCTCTTCAGAAATGATAAGGCCTCCTGTGGGAGCCAACAAGGACCAAGCTCCTCCCTACTGCATCAAGGCTGAGCAAGGCATCCTACCACAGGAAATGGGTTCCAAAGAGCCAGCTCATGCACCAGGGACAGATCCCACTGCAGGGGACCCTCAAACAGACCAAGGTATATAACTGTTGCCTACATGCAGAGGGCCTAGTTCAGTCCCATGCAGGCTCCCTAGCTGTTGGTCGAGTCTGTGAGCTCCCAAGAGCTTAGGTGAGCTGTCTCTGTGGGTTTCCCTGTCATGATCTTGACCCCGCTCCTCCTCATTATATTCCCTCCTCCCTCTTTTCCACTGTACTCCTGGAGCTCGACCCAAGCTGTGGATCTCTGTATCTGCTTCCATCAGTTACTAGATGAAGGTTCTATGATGACAATCTGATTACAGAACGCCAGTTCAGGCATCCTCTCCACAATTGTTAGGAGCCTGAACTGCGGTCATCCTTGTGAATTCCTGGGAATTTTTCTGGCACCAGGTCTCTCCCTAACCCCATAATGGCCAACTCTATCAAGATATCCCTTTCATCGCTCTCCCTCTCCATCCCCTCCTGTTAGGATTCAGGCATTATTCTGGCCTGCCCTCTGTCACCTGGCAGAATGCACTCAGGCAGAACCCTGGCCAGCTCAGGGTCCTATGGCTACGATGTCACTATGCAGTCTGAGTGCATGCACTACAAGCCCCTTTAAGGGGCACGCCTTTAATCCCAGCACTTGGGAGGCATAGGCAGGTAAATCCCTGTGAGTTCGAGGCCAGCCTGATCTACAGCTAGGACTGTTACACAGGAAACCCAGTCTCAAAAAACCAAACCAAACACCAACAACAACATAAAGAGATAGGCAACTGTGCTGTTCCTGTCTCTTCCCTGCCCCTTCTGCCACCCGTTCCCAGAGGTTGGTTTCCCTCCTTCCCTCCCTCCTTTTCCCATTCCCTTTCTCTCAATAAAACCCCTCCACATGAGCAAGGTCTGTATGGCATGTCTGTCTCTCACCCTGGGCTACAATCTGCCAAGGTACCTCTTGCACTGTTTTACAACACCTTCTGCAACTCAACTACCCCATCCCTTATGTTTCCATCTCCAATTCTCTCCCCTCTATTTCAGGAAAGCTCATTTATTTCCCCTTCCCAGGGTGATCCATGCCATCTTATACCGGTCAGAATGGCTAAAATCAAAAACACTGATGACAGCTTATGCTGGAAAGAATATGGGGTAAGGGAAACACTCTTCCACTGCTGGTGGAAGTGCAAACTTGTACAGTCACTTTGGAAATCAGTATGGTGGTTTCTCAGAGAATTGGGAATCAATTTACCCCAAGACCCAGCTACATTACTCTTGGGCATATACCCAAAGGATGCTCAATCATACCACAAGGACACTTGCCCATCTACGTTCATAGCAGCATTATTTGTAATAGAACCTGGAAACAATTTAGATAACCCTCAGCCAAAGAAGAGGTAAAGAAACCGTGGTACATTTACACAGTAGAGTATTACTCAGCGGTAAAAAACAATGACATCTTGAAATTCCAGGCAAATGGATGGAACTAGAAAAAATCATTCTGAGTCAGACCCAGAAAAACAAGAGTATTACGTACCCACTCATAAGCAGATATTAGATGTAAAGCGAATGATAACCAGATTATAACCCACAGCCCCATAGAAGCTAGGCAACATGAGGACCCTAAAAGGGACACACATGGATCACCCTGCAAATATCTTTTTTTAAAAGTGATGTTGTTTAAGAAGCACCATCTTCATTATTTTGCTGCTCAAGAACTCCAAGTTTGATCACAAGGATTCTCAGACTGGATCTTGCTTAGCTTGTTTCTACTCTCTGTGGAACCCTCTAAGGGATTTTTCAAACAACAAAATTACTTTTCAACAGTCTAGCTATGCTAAGGAAGGACCACCACCATTTGCTTTGGCCACAGAGAGAGCAAAGGGCAAGGACAAGGGGAAGAGCACTACCACTGTGAATACTGACTTATAATTGGGAGGTTTCCACCACCTTTAGTGAAGTTAAACTAAAATGGTCACTTTTTCTTTTTTAAAGATAAAACTCTGCTTCTTGATAATTCAATAATAATAATAATAATTCAATAATTTATACTTCTACAGCATGACGTAAAGTGGATTTTAAAAAACAGCTAAAGAAAATTAATTAAAAATTTTTGGTTTTATGATCTTCATTCATTTTTTTAGTATTTATAGTCAGAGAAAATAAAAACAACTCAGAAATGAAATAAGTTTTCCACATGATACCAAGAGATCTGAATAAATCTGACTTCCTTTGAGAATCATTAGAGTAGAGCCGTGATAGGACTGCCTTTACAAAACACTCGGAAGCATGCCAGAACCTTTAAAATAACCTCCACTAATATCTATTGTCACTTGGGCGTCTATAATAAACTGCTTCTCAGTACCATCCCTGTATTTGCTGGGCAGCAACACAGCAACAGGAGATGTATACTCAGGAATGATAAGGTCTCTAAACCATTCATCCAGGTCTTAAGCCACGAAGACTAAACAATTAAAAAGCGGAAAGTTACAAATCCCACTTTGTTTATCTCAAAGTCATTATAGACATATTACAACTTGAGGATATTAAATTCACATTAAACTACAGTTTAATACCTCCCAGTAATCATGTTTATTATTCAAAATAAAATCAACTGGCATATAAAATAACTGGACAGGTAAAATGCAACGTGATAGCAGTGGTTTCTTTTTTCTTCTATCTACTAATTTTCAACATTCCAGCACTATGTATGTTTAACTTTACAATCTTAAATATACCGTTTTAGTAAAGGTAAAAATGATCAGGCTAGCTTTTGAAACAAAGGTATAAAAAACAATGGGTAACAGTTAGCTAGAAGACAATTCCTCATAGCTTCCAAATAGCAATGAAGACTAAGAGCTAAACCAACTTGCAAGAGGCACATGGAAGCTGCAGCCACTTAAAGGAAGCTGCAGTAATGTAGAAGAGCTGTGATTGTCTTAATGTTTTAGGGAAACACTGTGACACGTGCTTGACATAATGCAACCATGCAAATTATTCATCAGAAGGAATACAAATTGTTTCTATCAAGCAAGGGTTCTCAGTGTATTAGTAGATCTTTGCAAAACTGAATAGTTGACAGTTATTTTGTTAAAAAAAAAAAACACAGAGCCAAGGTCAATGGCAAGGGGTTTTGATCCTACTTCATGTTCTGGCTTGGTGGGAGCCTAGCCAGTTTGGATGTTCACCTTCCTAGACATGGACGGAGGGGGGAGGACCTTGGACTTTCCACAGGGCAGGGAACCATGACTGCTCTTTGGATAGGAGAGGGAGGGGGAGAGGAGTGGGGGGAGGGGGAGAAGAGAGGGGGAGGGGGAGTAGAGGGGGGGGACGGGGAGGGAAATGGGAGGCTGGGAGGAGGCAGAAACTTTTTTTTCTTATTCTCAATAAAATAAAAAAAAATGAAAAAAAAACACGGACTGTATGAAAAAATAAATCAATGTAGAATAGAATATAAGGATGTTGATATTTGATTCCAAGGCTTGAGATGTTATTTCAATGCATGCTATGTTGTTTGTGTAGAACAAAATGTTTAGTTAACTCAATCTATCTGCTGAATAAATGGGGCTGCCAAGCATTTCTTTAAGACTTAGTTCAGTGTCTGTGGGAATGTGAAAAGAGAAAGTGGAATAACTTCTGTCTTCAACTATTTTCCTTCATCCTTTTCCATATCCCGAATCTCTAAATCTACTTATTAACTTATATAGAGTGTATGGGAGGGCAACTAATCAAGTAATTGCAAACACTGCTTGAGGTGCTGAAACCATGGCACAATGAGATCCCAACCCCTCATCTAGATCACACATAAGTCACTCGGTTCCTTCTTGTCCTAGTACTTGCTCTAGAACAGACCCTTGGGGAACAGTGCTTACTAAATGCAAGAGGTCATGAGCCTCAGCTCCTCAACCAGCGAATCCTGTTGACAGACAGCTAAAGTAAAGCAGGGCTAGGGTGTAGCACCACAGCTGAGAACTCTTAGCTAATGTTCCAGCACCATGCCTGCCTGTTGTCAGCTCACTACACAATGGTCATAGACTCTGTAGTGGTGTGAATAAGATTGGCCTCTACTGGCTCATATCCTTGGATGCTTAGGGAGTGGCATTAGGAAGTGTGGCCCTGTTGGAGAAGTATGTCTCCTGGGGTGTGCTTTGGGCTTTCAAAAGCTCAAGCTAGGTCCAGTGCGCCTCTCTTCTTGTGGCCTGTGGATCTAGATATAGAACTTTCAGCTACTCTCCAGGACCATGTTTGTCTACACACCTCCATGCTTCTTGTCATGACAATAATGGACTACACCTGTGAACCTGTAAACCTGCCCCAATTAAATGTGTTCCTTTATAAGAATTGCTGTGGTTGTGGTGTCTCTTCAGAGCAATAAAAACCCTAATGAAGACAAACTCTACCCCTATGAAAAAATGAGCCCCAAATTAAATATATTGTTTTATAAGATGACTTGCTCACAATGTTTTATTATGGAAATAGAAAAGTAACTGAGTAAAATACATGGGAATAGACTCGAGAAAAGAAAAACATGCTTCAAATTAGTGGTGAGCAATGGGTCCAAAGACCTATGGTAAAAGCTTACATAATCTTAGCATACTAAAGGACCAAAATAAAGACAACTCAGAGTATGATGTGTGTGTAAGAGAGGTCACCTATAAGCCCTTCAGAGTCTCAACATAGTTTTGACGCACTCCCAAACTCTTACAGTCTACAAATTCCATTCCATAAGCTTTCATATTCTAGTTTCCTACCTGATATAATTTGCTTTTGAAGGATAAAACTAGGGTCTCAAGCTTGCTAATTACTCTACCACAGAAATACAGGCCCTACTCCTATTACATACCTTTATTTGAACATTCCAAAGACTTCTCAAATCTAACATTTTCAACTTGTCATCTTCTTCCAAATCTATTTCTTCTTGTCATCGTCTAAAAAATGGCAGTATTACTCACCCAATTCATGGCAGAAATTCAGGTGCCCTGACTCTTCCTCTTCATTTTTCCTTCTATTCAATCCATTAGAGGGCTTATGGATTCTACCTAAAATCTGTTTTGTCTACTACCCTGTTTTAAAATTCATAGTCCAAGATACTGCTGTCTCACAAACTGTTTCCTATCCCATCAATTTTTATATAAAGCTAGACTGACTTTAGAAAAATAAAAACCTTATTATAATTCCCACTTAAGAGAAAATATCTACCAGGCTGGAAAGAGAAAAATACATTTGTCATGATTTACAGAAAGCAACACTTACATAGAAGGAATATAAAGAGGGCTTTTTTTTTTTAACAATTATAAGTTTAACAAGGTTACAGAACACAAAGATATTATATATATATATATATAAAACTCTATGTATGATCTATATTAGAAACCACACACATACACATACACACTAGAAACCACAATCACAAAATACTTAGGTATAAATCTTAAAAATTCAGCGGGGCATGGTAATAGACACCTATAATAATCCCAGTTATTCTGGAGGATGAAGCAAGAAGATTTCTGCTAGTTAAAATCCTATCCAAAAACAAACAAACCCAAAAACAAACCACCACCCCCACCCGCAAAAAAACTAAGATTTGAAAATTGTAGCACCTACACACTGCCAATTACAAAATGCCAGTGAAAGAAATAAAGGGAAGTAAATAACCGCAGGAATATATTCATAGATTGAAAGATCCAATACTATTACATCACTTCTTCCCAAAATGATCTACAAATTCAACACAACTACAAGGGAAACCTTAACAGAATTTTTTATTTCCTAAATATGAAGCCCAGGATGGTCTTGAATGTAATGATTTTTCTACCTCAGTCTCTAACTGGTGAGATTTTAGGCATGTACCACCTGCATGGTTAGAATTTCTATTAATAGACACTGACAACCTAATTTTATATGAAAGCCAAAGGAACTAAGATAGTCAAAATAAATTTTAAAAAGAACAATGATGAAGAAGTCATACTAACCTCAAAGTTTAACACAGAGGCTAGCAATCAAAACTCTACAGTATTGCTCTATTAGAAACTACTGACAACATGAAGGACTACAAACAAGCAAATTAAATGAGCCCTCACCTATCAGAGGTAGAAAATGTCAAATGATACAATCACTTGGAAAATAGTTTGGCAGTTGTTTTGTTCAACCCACACTTAGCGCAAGAACCAGCAACGTCAATCTTAAGTATTTTCCAAGAAAAGATAAAGTAAAAGTCCACATAAAAATTGTATATTTTAAGTAGATTTTTAAAATCATCATTTTAAATAGGAACCAAGCCTGACATGGCTGTACATGCCTGTAATATTAGCACTTGATAAGCAGAGGAAGAAGAGCAAGACTGAGATCTTAGTTATTAGCCTGGGTTATAAGACTCTATCTTAAAAGAATATATCAAAGCATATGACAAACACAACTTTGGCACAGCACAACACAGAAAATAACATACAACCCCTTCGTCTGGTGAACAGATAAAGTACAGTAAGGTTATATAATGAAATATTATCAAGAAATAAGATCTAGGGCTGGAGAGATGGCACAGAGGTTAAGAGCATTGTCTGCTCTTCCACAAGGGTCCTGAGTTCAATTCCCAGCAACCACATGGTGGCTCACAACCATCTGTAATGGGGTTGGGTGCCTTCTTCTGGCCTGCAGGCATACACACAGGCAGAATATTGTATACATAATAAATAAATAAATAAATAAATAAATAAATAAATATAAAAAAGAAATAAGATCTATGGGTAAGTTCAGTAACATGGATGAATTTCAAATGAAATGTGTAATATTTAAACAATAACACTCTATAAACTATTAAGTAAACCATTTCACAGGAAATGATGAAGAACATAGTTACAGAAATAGGTAAGTGGCAGAGCTGTAGAGATGGCTCAGAGGTAAAGAGCGCTGGGTGATGTCTCCGAGGTCCTGAGCTCAATTCCCAGAAACCACATGGTTGTTCACAACCATCTATAATGAAATTTGATGCCCACTTCTGGCATGCAGGCAGAACACTGTATATATAGTAAACAAATAAATCTTTTTAAAAAAGATAGATCAGTGGCGATGGGTAAAGAGAGAAGTGAACAAGGACAAGGGAGTATCTTATGAGAATTTTGGAGGCAGGGGTAACTGCTCTGCCTGAGGATTTCAGTGGTACTGTATCCTATATGCACGTCTAAACTCACAAAATTGTATACCAAGAAGCAAATTTATTATAAACAAATTTTAATGTGAATTTAAAAAAAGAAATTTAAACTTTTTAGTGTTTAAAAATAAGGCAAATTTAATTATATCCTCTATCAACTGATTTTCCCTTCAAAGGACCAAATGAAGCAGCCCCTCACACCATTCTGACTTACATAAATTATCATAGTACACCTTACACTTTTCACTTATACTGTACATCATCATCTGTAAATTAGTTGTTCATCTGCACACCAAGATGACTAATAATTACTGGCAGTCACTTCATTGGTGTTGAGTACTGTTCAAAGTGCTTTATACAAATTAACTTTTTTGAATCCTTAGAACTCTAGGAACTAGGTGTTATCAGTAGTCTCATTTTATATACAGAAAAACACACACAAAGGAGTTAAGTAATTCAACAAGTGTTTAACAGATAGTGGAGAAACATACTATGTCTACAAGATTCTTTAATATATTTAATTTAGGGTGTATAAAATCCAGAGAAATTCTAGATCCAAAAACCAAACTTAGAGAATTTATATAATTTATATAAGGATGGAACTAATGTGTTTTATTATCATAATTCAAATTCTTGAACTGAGGGTGTGGTTCAATGGTAAAGTACTTTTCTGGAGTGCCTGAAGGCCTGGGTTTGGTCTCTAGTACTGAAAATAAGTAGGTAAATAAAAAATATCAAGGACTTTGTACATCAAAAATTTGTACTTTTTTTTCCTTCCAGGAATCTGAGCTCTAGGTAGATAAGATATTGTAAAAAGCCAAGGTAGAATACACTTATGGACAGTTTTACTTCTGGCATAATGAACTGTATTAATCAATTACTTTCAAAGATAACATTTCACTTGAGAAGTCTGTAGGCATGGGATGAACTGATGCGTGACTGATGAAGGGCAGTGGACATTAACATATTGGCTGAGCTTTTCCTTTTCTTCCCAAGTGTATATCATTCCGACCTGTATCATTTTTACTGTTTGCTATTCCTCATGCAGCACTACCAGAAATCATAGCAAATTACAGGATTTCTCAGTCATTAAGGATTTACAATAGGTTAATTTTAAAATGGGCTACATCTCACAGCTGCAAAGCTTTTGTTTGAGTTTTAGACCAAATGAGAAGTCATTATAAGAATAAATGACCTTCCAATGAGAATGACTAGCAAATATGAAAAGATTCCAGTAGAGACAACACCACCTCTACCAGGTAAGGTTAGTGAGGTAATGGCAATGGCTCAGAAAATAGAGTGTCGAACTCTATGATGCAAAACATTGCCTCCTTGTCTGTTTAATACCAAGCATTATGAGAATTATAAACAGACCATGAATTTGTTGCATTGCTGAAAATAGTAGAACAAAAAAGCAAGGAAAGCTTATCCTTTTAATATGAGGCTATAACACAACATGCATATTTAATAACCATAAAACAACGGCAGGCCTTTTTGATCTTACTTGGTTTTTAAAGATACCTTTGGTGAAATTAATATATGTCATTCACAAAGTACAGGATGTGAAGGCGATCTGGCTCTGAAATCTGTCACCTCATTGCTTGCCAGGACTGATTTGGCTGATCTGGTTGGTTAGGCAGGTGTCTCATTCTCCCTCAATGCCCCAAGTGTATCGGCCTGAAGCTGTTGGAGATGATGACCTTCCCCATTAGAGGACCGTTCTTTGGTCAAAGGCATATGAATAGCTATGCTTCACTGCTAGAACCTCCAAAAATACTCAAGTATATTTGCCATATTAAATTTGATTAACAGTCTATCAATTTATTTTATTTAAAATTTTCTACACACAATATATTTTTATTATGTTCTTTCTCCTACTCCAATTCTTTCCAGACTTGCTGTATTCCCTACCCAACCAATAGGTTCATTCTTTCTCTCAAAACATAAAACCAAATGTCAAAACAAACAAACAAACAGTAAGATTAAAAAAAAAAAAATAACATGGAGCCCATTTTGTTTTGGCCAACTACTCCTGGGCCTGGGACCCAAGCAACTTGCTATACAGTAACTGAGTATAAGCAAGCAAGATATTTTTCTCAGCCAGTTTTGTTGTTGTTGTTGTTGGCAGGTTGCATTTTGTGGTTACATAGAAAGAACCAATTATTTTACTACTTAACTCAAAAGATAATCTTCTAAGATACCTTAGAAGATCACAAATCTAAACTTTTATATATGAAAAAGAATCCGTCAGCTCTATTTTAAATCCTCACCCACTCATCAACAGTTTGTTGTATCAGGAAACTGCGGGCAGAAATGGGTACAAGGAATTAATCATTATCTTTGCTCACCAACCCATCCTACCAAGAAAGGCTCCTCAGCTAATAATTGGCCTGCTTTGTTCTTGTTCTCTGACCTTAACAAGTCCCTCTCTCAACTATGTGCTTTTCTAAGATTTTCTACCTCAAAGTCATTAACAAAAATATCTTAACCTAACCTTAAGTCATATTTAAAGCTTTGTTTTAGCTATGATGCAGACTGAAATCTGTGAAAACATCTCCCAACATTAAGATTAAAAGAATTTGAGCTAGCTGAGCTTTCTGGATCTCAAATGTTTTTCTTAATCATTAACCTAAGTCAGTCTCAAGAGAAACTAGCTGTGTGATATTTTCTAGTTCTTATTCTCTATCCTCTCCAGTACCTGCTTTATTAGGAGTGGAGGCAATACTCTATCTTGTTTTTATACATAGTAGTTTTCCCACTAAGCTCTATCATAATCCCTTACAATATTTATTAAAGACACTCAACATCAAGATCCTATTTTAACTAATACTATTGTTGTATAAAATCATTGCTTCAGTTAAAAGGTACAGTTTACAAGGAAATCATCTTCATAGTAATACACAGGTAAAAATGCCCAGTAGAACAGGATATTTCCAAGAAACAATCACACCGCATGAAGGGCAGGGGAGAGCTCCCCACACCCATTCACACCATGCCAGATACCAAAGGCAAACATGCAAAGACACAACAGTAGCAAGAGACATTCTGGGGTCTTGCCTATTTGAGTTTCATCCATAGGAACTTGGCTTCCTGGTGGAGTAGCTTCCCAAACTTAACTGCTACCTGCTGCTCCTCTGACAGGGCCACTGGCATCCTACTCCCCTTCTGGGAAACAGGATATCACTATGGAGCTCTGGCTATCCTGAAATTCACTACACAGACCAGACTAGCCCCAAGCTCACAAAGATCCACCTGCCTCTGTCTCTAAATTGCTGGGATTAAACGTGTGTTTCACTATGCCAGGTCCAAATTAATGGAATAATATTCCATTAAGTAAATGTACCACATTTTCTTTATCATTTTCTCTTAGTGTTTTTATTGCTGTGAACAGATGCCATGACCAAGGTAACTCTTATAAAGGGAAACATTTAATTGTGGCTGGCTTACAGTTTCAGAAGTCTAAACCATTATTGTCATGGATGGAAGCATGGCAGCGTGGCAGCATGCAGGCAAACATCGTACTGGAGAAGTAACTGAGAGTTCTACATCTGGATCCTAAGGCAGCAGGAAGAGACATCCGCATTAGTCCAGGCTTGAGCATCCAAGACCTCAAAGCTGCCCCCAGTGACATACTTCCTCCAGCAATGCCACCACTAATAATGGCACTCCCTATGAGTCTATGGGGGCCATTTTTATTCAAATCAATACAGCATTCATTAGTTGATGGACACCTAAGTTGTTTCTATAAATATAGATGAAACATCTCTGTAGTAAAATGTAGAGTCCTTTGGGTATAGAATGGTATAGCCAGATCTCATAGTAGATTAAATTTTAGCTTTTTGATGAACTTTCATGTTGATTTATATACTGGGTATACCAGTTTGCACTTCTACCAATAATGAGCAAGTGTTCTCTTTTCCTAGCATCCTCGTCAGCATGAGCTGCCATTTTTTTTATTGATCTTAATGACTGAATAAGATGAAAAACTAGTTTGAATTTGCATGTTCCCGATGGCTAAGGAACCATATCTCTAAGTGTTTCTCAGTCATTTGTGTTTCATATTTTGAGAACTCTCTGCTTAGTTCTGTACCACATATTTAACTGGTTTGCTTTTTGATGGTCAGCTTTTGTAGTTCTTTATATATTTTACATATTGTTCTATTAGATGTGCAATTAGTAAAGATAATTCCTGATTCTGTAGCTTGGCATTTTGTCCAAATGATAGTGTCTTTTATTGTACAGAAGCTTCTCAGCTTTGTGAGGGGCCATTTATTGATGTTCTTTGTGTCTGTGCTACCAGTGTCCTGTTCAGAATGTCGTTCCTGCGCCAATGAGTAAGACTACCCCCCTTTCTCTTCTATCAGACAGAGATTATCTAGGTCTTATGTTTTAGGTTGATGTGTTTCAAGTTGAGTTTTGTGCAAATGGTAGATACAGATCTATTTTCATTCTTCTGCATGCAGCTATCCCAAATGACCAGCACCATTTGTTGAAGATGCTGTATTTTCTCCAGAGTATATTTCTGGCTTCTTTGAGAAAAAAAAAATCAGTTGTCTGTAGGTGTATGAAATTATGTCTGGGTCTTCAATTTGATTCCATTCATCTACTTGTCTGTTTTTATTCCAATATGTTGTTTTTATTATTATAAATCTGTAATACAACTTGAAATCTGTAATGGTGATACTTCCAATAGTTATTTTATTATTCAAGATTGTTTTATCTATTCTGCTTTGTTTTATTTTTTTGTATGCATGTTTGTTGTTGCTGTTATATGTGTGCTTCCCTACAAACTGAAGTTGTTTTGTTGTTGTTGTTTTTTGGTGAAGAACTATACTGGAATTTTGATGGGGATTGAACCAAATCTCTAGATTGCTTTTGACAGAGTAGCCATTTTTACTAAATCAACCCTACTGATGCATGAATAGGAACGCTTTTCATCTTTTGTTATCTTTTTAAATTTCTTTCTTCAGTAACTTATACAAGTCTTTCATTTGCTTAGCTAGAATTATGTACCTAAGATATTAGCTTCCCTAATTTCTTTCTCAGTATATTTGTCATTTATATATAAGAAAGCTACTGATTTTTCTGTGTTAGTTTTGTATACTGCTACTTTGCTGAAAATATTTGACTTCCCCTTTTCCTATCTGTAGCCCCTTGATTTAATTCAGTTGCCTTACTGTTCTACTTAAGATTATATTATACTGAATAGGTAAGGAGTGACATCTTTGTCGTGTATTCCAGATTTTAGTTCATGCTTTGAACTTCTCTCCATTTAGAATGATGTTGGCTCGGTCTATCAATTTCTGTTTTTTAAGCTCTGGCTGCGCTGACTCACTATGTAAACCAGGCTAGTGAAAATCACAGAGACTCATCTTCCTCTGCTTCCCAAGTGTGGACATTAAAGTCAAACACCGCCATGCCTGACTCACTCTATCAACTTTGATAGCAGATACCTAACTGAACACCTTTTTTGCTTTATAGGCTGATGGGTATGTCTCAGTAGTAGAGTGTTTGCCTACCATACCTGAATTCTGGGTTTGATCCCTAGCATAGCAAATGACTAGGTAAATAAATAAAATAAAATAAACTCTCATGACCTTGAAATAGGGTCTCATAATCTTGCTGCTTCCCAAGTGCTGGGATTATAGGCATGGACTACCAGGTCTGGCTTGAAAATTATATAGCTAATCATTAAATATTCATGTTTAACAAAGTTCCCAAAATAATTGAATCAAGGAATTCATTAAGATATTAACATACAGTTTGAATAATCCTTTATTTTTAAGTATTTGCTAATAATTTTGCCCCAGTAATATTCACTAAAATTTCTATTTTTAATGCATGATGCTCACATACACACTGTCTCTTTTCTCTCAACTATGTTCTTCCTTAGTGGGTAGAGAACTACCCACCAGACAGATACATAATGAGTATGTTCTACTAATGATGAGTGACCCTTCCTTCCTGTCAGCCCAGCACTTAGAACACCACCAACAAAGCTAGGACACTCTTGATCTTTAGATACATTCATTCTCATTTAAAATAACTTAATTTGCTTTAATAAGACTATTCAGAATATTTACAATACTAATCACAATTTAGAATTTCTTGGGTTAGTGAAAATGATTTTTTTTAGTCATTAGGATTCATCTGAGCAAACAAGGTTCTCAGGATTGCTTTTTCCCTCCTCTTATTGAAAAGAGGTCCCTCTTACATAATATATCCTGATTATGGCTCTGCCCCACTCTTCCCCACCTTCCCTCTCACTCAGATACAGCCCCTTTCTATTTCTCATTAAAAAAATAAGCAGGCTTCTATGGGGACTATTTCTTACAAGTCTGTACCTGACTCTGAAATCACAAAGACCACAGAGTTCTTTGTCTACAGCAGCTGTACCCTGACTGTGGTATAAAATAGTCAGACACTTTGAGGCATTTTAAGTCTTTTGATGTGTATGGATCATATTTCCTCTTCAAAAAAGAAATCTAAAGAGTTACAGAAGTGATACAAATGCAGAGATAGAATGGTTTCCAGATTCAGGTTCTATAGTGTCTATGGACTTCCTGAATGACAAATTATTCCTCATATACCTCATCCTTCCAAGAATCTAGAACTGTCATAAAACAGTGAAAAGAGGTTTAAAGCTTAAAGTGATCATAAATTAGTTACCAATATCATACTCATGATATTCCTATTTATATTCCTAAAAAAATTGAAACATACCCCAAAAATCTCATAAAATCAAATGCTTTAGAACTAAAACTTCAACCAGGAATCCAAGAAAAAAATCACCAGACATTCTTATTCTACAATATTCAAGTACTAAAATTTAAAGTGCTCTCCATTATGTCAATTATTCATTGTCAAGAAGTAAGGTAGTCAAAAAAAGGGAAAACAAGCAATTTCTTTATTTTTGTAATTTGCACTGTAAAAACTTAGCCAAGATATCTAATCTAATTACTGGCTGATTTTTTTTTCCTCCATGAGGAAGAGGGGAGAAATTACTTTTATTAATGTCTATGAAGTAGGAAAATACATCATGTCCATCATCATTGATGTTCTTCTGGTCTGAGAGTACTAAGGATTGAACTGGGACTTATACATGCCAAATGAGAGTTCTACCACTAAGCTATATTTCCTGTCCCTGTTACTTTTATAATAATGAAAAAAGAATTGTGTATAAATTTAGAGCTGTAATCTGTATTGTCTCTTGGCATTAAGTGGGAGCACTCAGCATAGTAAAAGGAAACTATTGATAAAATTCTATCGCCAAGAAATTAACCAATTATGGTGGCATATGTCAGTAGGATACTCTCAAGAAGTAAAGGAAAGAGATCATAAGATCAGCTTGGGACCAATGAGATGACTTAATGGGTAAGGGTACATGCTAACAAGCCTAACCACGTATTTGATCGTCAGAACCCACTGACTCCCAAAAAGTTGTTCTCTGTCATTGTGTGCACCTCCCCCCCCAAAAAAAAATGAAAGAAATTACAGGAACTAGGGATGTAGTTCAGCGTTAGAGTACAAGCTGTGTATGTGAGGCCCTGAACTCAATCCCCAACTCTAAAACAGCAGCAAGGGAAATGATTAAACAGTTAAACCAATCAGCTGATGGGGTTGAACCAATCTTCCCCACTGCAAACTTTAGGAGACATACTGACATTAATAAGTCATGCTATATTCAATAAAACACAATCTACAACACAAATTATTTTTAAATACAGGCTGAAGATAAAGGGAAAATAGACTCACAAGCCTCACGTTCTACATGCTGGCTAGTAGAGAACTTGGACAAATGATCCCCAGTATGTGAACTTTCATCACTTAACTGCTTATTATCAAGTTTTCAAGGATCTATTGCAAATAAGGGAGCCATATTAACTTTTATTATTACATTTTAAAAGTGTATTATTTATTCATGTATATGCATATTTGCCAAATGCCATAGTGTGGGGGTCAGAGAACAACTTGGAGTCTGTTTTCTTCTTCTACCATATGGGTACTGGGTCTAGGTAGTCATCTTGGTGGCAAGTGCCTTTATCTTGAACCAACTCTGGTTCCTATTTTTTTCTAGTATGTTATTTTTCTAGGTACATAAAATATGGTCTGAGAACAATTACAGTAGACATAACCTTTTACTTTCCCATTAAAAATATCTAACATAATCTTAGTACTTACTAAAAATAATGCATCAGATATGAACCATGTAAGTGATACACTTGGCAATAAGGAAGCAGTTTATGCTTGCTAGAAAAGAAAACAGAGGTGGGACTCAGTATCCCTGCGGAGGAATACGGAATACAGTGAGCCACGGACACCACATCTGAAATCAGAAATAACTGGATCGAACAGCTACATCCTGGACATTCCACTCAATAGATAGGGAATACACCATTCAGTGGCACATGGAACCTTTTTTAAATGGATCTCATTCCAAACCACAAAACGATAGATAGATAGATAGATAGATAGATAGATAGATAGATAGATAGATAGATAGACAGACAAATAAATAAATAAATCCCTGCATCTTACAAAAGAACATGAAATCTAGAAGTTTTTGCACAACAGAGTAGATGTCTTTGTCAGCTGTTCATGCAGGGGCTGAGAACTAGAATATCCAGAGAACTAAAAAAATTAAACAAGACCTATTGCAATGATTTCAGGACAAATCACCAAAGTTGGGGAGGTAGGATACCTCATTGAGTATATGAAAAGAAAATATCAAGCAACTAGCAAGATTGTGGAGAAAGCAAAGTCTTGAGTTGCATAAAAGACGGAGATAGTGGGAAGGGAAGAGACAGGGCTCAAAACTGGAGTTTGCTAGCATAAAACCCTCAATCACATGGGCCCCTAGATTACTGCACTGTGAAAAGGTTCACCCTTATGGACAGATCAGTCCCTTTGCATGACATACTAGCTAAGAGTAGCTGGTGCTTTAGAGACGGCTACCCCTCCACTGAACACATAATAGGTGCTCAAAGGTCTCACTGCTGCATCAGCCTCTCCTCCCCTGTGCCAGTTGCTTCCCTTTTAACAGAATCACTTCTTCTGGAAGCCTCTTTCTGTCTGTGCAAGTTTTTTCATTCACTGATAACAAGCCTTAATCTTCTCTTTATTCAAAATATAATCTGCTGAATTCTCTCATAACTTGACAGTTTTCTCCTTCAAAACTGCTTGTGTGCTGGATATGGGACATGTGCTTGCAATCCCAGAATGGAGGCGAGGCTAGGCCAGCCTAGGCTAGAGGCCACCTCTCAAGACAAAGAACAAACAACAAAAGCCTTGCTAAGATAGTATGATAGTATGTGTTTAGTTAAAAATCTTTGTTTACAAATATGAATAACAAATAAAGTATTTGGAGTCAAAAACCAAAATCAAGCTCGGCTTGGTGATAGGCACCATATTCCTAGAATTTGGGAGCAGCATTAAGAAGACTGGGTCATTTCAGGTTCTCTGTCCTAAGCTGCCCCAGGAACTAACTGGGGACATCGCCCTGGGCACCTGGGAGCACCAAATCTCTTGCCAACCCTAAGATGGCTCCCTTAATTAAGATGTGTGCTTCCCTGCTCCCCTATCCGACCTTCCTTTATCCCAAAC
>NW_026067931.1:5289521-5312679 GCF_014885135.2 Alexandromys fortis | reverse complement strand
GGGAAATGGGAGGCAGGGAGGAGGCGGAAATCTTTTTTTTTTCCAATAAAAAAATTATATTTAAAAAAAAGTAAATAAGAAAAAATAAAATATCATCTCTGTAATACAATAACTTGGAGATTTGAATAAATAACAAAATATGGTAAAAAAAAAAAAAAAAGAAGACTGGGAACCACTCTCTATGTAGACCAGGCAGGCTCTGTTTCCCAAGTGCTGGAAATTAAAGGTGGGTATTACCATGCCTAGCTCCACACTCATATTTATATAGGTCTCCCTAACTAAAAACAAGTAAAGAAACTTCAGAACTAAAATAATCTGTAGGTTAACTGGATTTGAGGGGTATAAACAAATATTCTACCAAGGAGGAGAAAATATACAATTTTCTCAGCAACACAAAGAAACTTTTCCAAAATCAGTCACTTCACAGAACACAAAGTAAACCTCAGTAATTTTTTAAAAAATGAAATAATTCAGTGTATTCTATTAGATCGTGGCATAAAGCTAGAAATTCACCACAAAAGAAAACTACAAAACCCAAAAAATTTCTTGGAGACTAAACAATACATTTCTGAATAAGCAATGGGTTAATCAAGATATCAGAGAGGAAATTCAAAAATTTCTAAAACAAACAATAATGAAAACTCATCCTATCCAAACCTCTGGGATGTAGCCAAGGCAGTCCTTAACAGGGAAGTTTATAGTCATATAAAGCTGCTCATATTAACAAATCTGAGAGATAACAAGCAACCAAACTAAGTACCTCAAGTCTTCCGAAAAACAAGCAGCCAATCCCAAACACAACAGATGGGATGAAGTAGGAAATTAATGAAATAGAGATTAAAGGAAATCAGAATCTACCAAACTAAGTGGGTTCTTTGAAAAAGTTAGTATAACTGACAAACTCTTAGCCAATCTGACAAAAAGAGGAGGACACAAATCAACAAAATTAGAGATCAAGAATGTCCTCATAACAGATACCACTGAAATAAGGATTATTTCAGTTTACTATGAAAATTTATATTCTAAAAGGGTGGATAAACCACAAGAAATAGAAGAATTTCTAAATGCATTATCATCTGTCAAAATTAAACCCAGAAGATAAAAATAACTCAAATGGACCCATTATAAGTAATGACATTAAAGCTGTAATCAAAAGCCTCCCCTCTAAAAAAGGAAAGGAAAAAAAAAAGCTCAGAACCAGATAGACTCACTATTCACTACTGAATTCTATCAACCCTTCAAGGAAGGCCTCATCTCAATTCTTCCTATATTGTTTTATAAAACAGAATATGAAGGATAGCAAAACCATGTAAAGACTACAAAAAAGAAAACCATAGACCATTTCTTGGATGAACATAGATGCACAAAATTTCAACAAACTGAGTTCAGAAACACATTAAGATTACACATTATGACCAAGTGGGCTCCACTCAGAAAGCAAGGTTGGTTCAACACACAACATAATACATGTAATAATACACCATATAAATAAATATAAGAGCATAAATCACATACTCATTTCGAATGATACTGAAAAGGTATTTGGCAAAGCTCAAAAAGCCTTCATTATAAAAGTTTTGGTGATTTATACATCAAAATAATAAAAGCTATTATATACAACAAGCTTTGTTTGTTCAGTGTTGTAACAATTATGAAGCAAATACTTAGTAAAAAGAATAGTTGCAAGTTTTAAAGTTCAGACAAAAACCAGAACTCAAGTCAAGATCATTAAGCATGCAGATTTTAGACAAAGAAACAAAATACTCCAACAAGTAAACTGTTCACTTATTTCTTTTGTCTGTGATCTATGTCTGTAACAAATCTTGGCTAAACATATTAATAGTGGCTATTATATTACATAATATGTAATTTTATAAATAGAAGTGTTAGCTGGTCTCCCATCAGTTAAATAGAGGTACTTCCCATCCCTATAGGTATTTTAAATACACACTTCCCTCGAAACCTACAACATGTAATTTTCAATACAGTACCACCTGTTTTCTTCCAAGAGAGAAATAGAAGCAATGGTGCGAAAACTTCAATTTATAAAACAAGTAGCCTTCTGTGAACATAAGATGGTATTACCAAAAGTGAATTATGCTATTTTTGCTACTGTTGGTAAGATAAAACAAAAATTTAAATGTTTATCAGTTTTCATTAATGATGTCAAAGATACCTCCTTACCACAAGAAAACATTAGAGCAGACATTTGGTGAGATCTACAAATGTGCATCCATGAAAGAAAAGGTAGTATCTCTTTTTCTTCACTGACACAGGATCCCTTTTATGGAAGACAGGCTGCTAAACAGTCTCAAGCAACTGTGAAGCTTTTTAAGATTAAAAAAAAAAAAATCCATGATGTTTAGGCTTTCAAGACTAACAACCTATAGTCAGAACACCTATTACTCAAATATACACTTTCATAAAAAAATTACAAAAATTTAGATTTCACAAGTAGTATAAAAAGTGCTTGCAGGTATCAGTCACTCCTGAGAAAAGAACTGCTCCTGCCCGGAGACTGGCTCCTATTTCTGTGCACTTCCCTTGTGCTTTTTCCTTTTTTAGCTATCTCAATTCACATCTTAAGTTGAATGAATATATTTCACTTTTGTTTTTCATCCTTGAATCCCCACTGCCTGAGTTTCACTTCTGTTGCTGTAATAAACATTAAACTAATTATCATTTTTTACATCACTCTGGAAAACTGACAAGGCAGAAGCTTGAAACATCACACCCACAGTCAGAAAACGTAACTGAATGCACGTATGCTCTCTTGCTTGTACTCAGATCAATCTCTCCGTTCTCATATAGCTCAGCACCACCTGGGAATAGTGGGCCGGGTCTTCCCACATCAGTTAACTTAAGACATGTCCACAGGTCAACCAAAGGTGACAACCCTCACAAAGACTCTTCCCAGGTGAATCTAGGTTGTGTCGAGTTAACAAAGCTACCCATCATCCTCATAATACTCTAAAACAAGTTTAGGGCTCTATGGGCATTTAAATACATTCCCAAAAGAGCACCCAGGGTATAGTTCAATTATAGTTATAAAATCTTACCTAGCATGTGAAAGGGTCTGGGATGGATACTCACAGGCAAGAATGACTGATAGCAATAATGGTCGTGAACACCATAACCACTCATGGCCAGCAGACTCTGTTCCAACAATTTCACAGGCATTATCAAATTGACTACTGTTATGGCTGGAAGTCACCACAGCAAGAGGAACTATACTAAAGAGTCACAGAATTAGGAAGGTTGAGAACCACTGGTTTTGGTTGTAAACTCCTAAGATGAAAATCTGCAAGTACCCATGAATGAAAACTGATCAAGTCATTCTTTACGAGAGTCCTTTGGACAGTATGCAATGTTTGGGTTGTTTTCATAAGACACTTTATACTGCTTCAATGAGTATTTGGAATTGACTTCCCTCAAAGAGTTTTGCCTACCACGTTTAACTCAATAAAAAAGGCCTAAGTTTACATTCAAGTGACTGTGTGTTTTCTTCAAAGCAGCCGAGTGACATTGTGATACCATGTACCTCATTATCGGCCACAGTACTCAGACAGCAGCAACAGGCTCTGCAGTGAAGAAACAAGCAAACGACTTCACTCTCCTTAGGAAGGAAGGTGCACACTGCTACTGCTAAAAGGGCAGGGAAACTCCAACAAGTGACTGGAAAGCAGTGTAGAACCGATTTAGTTATTTTGCTGGAGACACTTGAAGGAAGATATACGTATGCAAGTTGGAAAGAGAAATAAATGTTTTAAGTCTCAAGACTGTTTCACAACAATTGGCACTGCTCTGAGTAGCAGTGGCATCGGCAGCTGCCTTGCTGAAGAAACGTACTTTTCAATTAGAGGCAGTAAGGTCACTGAAGAAACCACTCAAATCAAAAATATTCTTTTAGGGCATAACCACTGCTTCTTTTTGTCATGCCAACAGTCATAGATTTACATTCAGTAAGTAGCACTATATTAAATTATTAAGGATTATACATTTATTATTGACAGAAATAAAGAGCACATCTGTAGGCACTTTAAGCATACAACATATGGCCACAATTGTTGGGAAAAAACACAGGGTAGCTGTTGAAATGGCTCAGTGATTAAGAGCACTGGCTGTTCATTCAAAGAACCTAAGTTCAGTTCCCAGCACCCACATAGTGGCCCACAGCTGCCTGTAACTCTAGTTCCAGAGGGTCTGATACTCTCCTGTCTTTCACAAGCACAGCAAGCATGTGGTGCACAAACATACAAAGCAATTATACACACAAAATAAAAAATTTAAAAAGAAAAAAAATTCAGTGTCAGTAAATCAAAGTGGCAAATATTTCTAAAGGTGGATACAGAGCTACCTCTAGGCTCATGGGTCGAATGTTGGGGGCGGGGAACTTGCACAAGCACATATCAAGTTGCCTGCTCTATAAACATTAGCACTTCTTCGATTACTGGCAGGGGAAAAAAATTGAAGTAGCAAGAAAAGAACTGCCAGAATTTGACCTTAAAAAAATGACAGCTGGCATAAAATCTGCAATCATAAAAGGTCACTGTAGGCCATTTTTCTAGGCAGTAACTGGCTTCAGAGCACTGAAGTTGCTTTATTAAAGCACAGGGCATCAGCTGGAAATACTACAAATGAAACATATAAATTATAGCAGACTTTGTTTAAAACGAAATTTCCAATATATAACAAAAAATAATATAAAGGCTTACTTTAAAAAGCTACACAGAGAGGCCGGGTAGATGGCACAGTAGGTAAAGTACTTGCCATGAAAGTAAGAATCTACATAGAAGCCTGGTGGGTGTAGGGTCTATAATCCCAGTCCACAAGAGGCAGATACAAGAAATTTCCAAAACTAACTGGCTAGCCAGACCAGTTGAATTAGTGAGCTGAAAGACTCTGCCCAAGGTGGAAAGTGAGTGAATCTAGGACCTCTATATGCAGACACATACATGTGTCCCTACAAACACATGTGCTCATATACATTCAGATATGCACATACACAAGCACATAAAACATTCACAGGCATATGAAAAAGTAAAATAAAATAAAAATTAAAAATATATAAAAATAAAGGTACTTAGAAAATACTTCCAGGAGGGGCCAGAGAGATGACTCAGTGGTTAAAAGAGTGCTTGCTGCTCATGCAGAGGACTTGAGTTCAGTCTTGAGTGCCCACAACTGCCTAACTTCAAATCCGGAGGGCTAATGACCTCTTCTATCTTCTAACCTCTATGGCATGTGCACATATTTGGATTACAAACACAGGTAGACATGACAAAACAAAAACAACAACAAAACACCTATCTTCTATTGCTTCCTTGATAATGGGCAAATTATTTTATTTCATTGGGCCTTAATTTTCTCAATCATGTGCCAGCAAAAACTAATATTTACTTTATAAAACCGCTATAAATATTAGAAAGAAAATATATCTTGACCACATGACATAAATAAAATTACTTCTAATACTTCTGAGTAAGATATTTGGTTTTCTTTCACAGGTAATACAATTATCAAATTTGTACAAAATTCATAACAAGTATCTAACTTAAAAAATGATATCCAAGATTACTTTTCTAAATGGAAAAAATATATATTGAATGAGTCAAGGATGGATTATTCTACTGGGTAGAAAACATCAGAGTTCAAGTTTCTGCTCCAGGTACCATGTGGAAACATGTAAAGGGACTGCCTGAAATGATGACTAAGCACGTGCTACACAAATACTCAGCCAACAGGCTACATTCCCAGCTGCCAGAGACTGAGTTGTGTTTTGCTTTGTTTTCTACAGTCTTAGAATGCAGCCAAGGCTAGCCTTAAACTTATGATCTTTTTGTTTCTGCCTCTGAGAGTTGAGATTACAGGGCTGTGCTACCACAAATAACTGGTAACACTTATAAAAAATTCTTTTAAAATTTTTATTATATTTTAATTTATTTATTCTGTGTACATGTGTGTTTATGTGTGTGGGTGCTTATGCCACGGGGCATACATGGAGATCAAAGGACAACCTGCAGGAGTTTGTTCTCTCTTGATATTACATGCATGCTGGGGATTGAAATAAAGAGACTAGGACTGGTGGCAAACACTTTTATCTACTGAGTTATCTTCCTAGCTTAATGTTATTTCTAAAGACACAATCTCATTGCTTCACCCTCCATACTTAGCACTGGGAATTTAACCCAAACTTCAAGCAAACAATGCAAGTTTTTGCACTCAAATATCAGTTTTAAAAATAACTTCCTGAAGAAGCTGTGAATGGAAAATTTGATCATTACTAAAGAAAAGAGGATGATGAATCTTGCCCAGGTTGATGAAGCTTCTATGTCAGTCTCCAAAGTGATGGGATTACTTCGTGGTGTTTTGAATGAGAAATGCCCCACAAGCTCATGTATTTGAACACATGGCTTCAGAAGGTTTAGAGGGTTTGACTTTATTGGAGGAAGTAGTCACTAGGACCAGGTTTTGAGAGTTTATTGCTTTGTCCCATTTCCAGTTTGTTTTCCCTGTTCTGTGTTTGAGGTTGAGGATGTCATCGCTCAGCTCCCTACTCCCAGAAGTCCGCTGTCTCCATTGTCCTCCACCATTATAGGCTCTCTCTGAACTGTAAGCCAAAATAATCTCATCTTTCTGTATGTTGTCTTCATCATGGTATTTTATCACAGCAACAGAAAAGTAACTACTTCAATCCGACTGTACCCAACTACTAGTTTCTATCTTACAATGAAAATCTTCATTGAATGAACTTGAATCAAAATGATCTGCCATCTCACTTTAGAATACAATTCTCTTACAAACAAGTATGTCTAACAGACATGACAAATTACTCAGAGACATAGGACAGAACCAAACACAAAATATTTGCTTTACTTATAGATTAGTGCCTAGCCCAGTGGTTATTCATCCGAGAGGCTTCACCCACAACTGATGGGAAGAGATACTAAGACCCAGGCAAACAACAGGCAGATATTGGGAATCCTATGGAAGTGGGGGAAGAAGGATTGTAGGAGCCAGAGGGGTCAAAGGTAATACAAGAAAACCACAGAAGCAACTAACCTGGGCTGATAGGGGCTCACAGAGACTGAACCGATAATCAGGGAGACTTGTGGGATTGACCTAGGCCTTCTGCATACGCTAAAGTTGTGTAGCTTGGTCTTCTTGTGGAACTTCTAAGAGTGGGAGCAGGGGCTGTCTCTGACTCTATTGCCTGCTTTTAGGACACTTTCCTCCTTCCGGGTTGCCTCATTCAGCATTTATGGAAGAGGAGGTGCCTAGTCTCACTGCAACTTGATATGCCATGGCTGGCTGATATCCATGGGAGCCCTTCCCTTTCCTGAAGAGAAATGAAGAAATGGAATGGATGTTGGGGGGAGGGGGGTGGAACTGGGATAAAAGGAGGGAGGAGAAACTGAGGTTGGGATGCAAAATAAATAAATAAATAAATAAATAAATAAATAAATAAATAAATAGATAGAACAACAACAAAAAGATGAGAGTTCCCTTGTAGAAATAATTTTTAAATAGGCTATTTAAAAAATAAAAAGGAAAAACCTTTAAACAAAATCTTACTTTTCAAAACATAAAAAGAAAGTAACTTAAATAATAACTATGGGAAGACAAAATCTACAACTTTAACTGTCAGATTCAAGACAGTAATTAGGCATTCAGAAGGCTCTACCTAGTGCAATCATTTCATGTTACAAATAATAGTTCAGTACGAGCAGTGACAGGGAGCCAGAACAACTGAGAGACACACTAACTTCATCTATTTCTGCATCAGCTCGACTTATTTGTTGCAGATAATGTGAGGAAGACAAAAAATATTTATCACTTGCCAGTGACAACGTTAGGAATCAAGGACTCTACTGTCCATAGGCGTAGCCATTTATTATCCATTTCTTTAACCTGGACTTAAACAACCATACGAAATACCAAGAAGGGACCCATTCTTTACCCTAAGTTTGGTTCTTACCTAAACGGATTTGTTTCCTAAACAAGTATTTAAGAATTATTCTCCACTACTTTCAACTAGTGGGGAAATTTTAAAGCAGGGACCCAAGTTAAGAAACTATCTCTGTGGAATGGGAGAGATGGCTCAAAAATTAAGAGCATCTATTACTCTTGCAGAGAACCTGGGTTTGGTTCACAACATCCACATGGCTCACAACCACATGGAACTCAGTTTTAGGGGATTTGATGGCACCTTGTGACATCCACAAGCACCAGGCATACATAAAATGAACAAACATACTTGCAGGCAAAACACTCCACATTAAAAAAAAAATCTTAAGAAACTACTCTATGGAGTGGGATAACAAAGAAAAGACTATTCAAAAAGAGCACTAGTAAAAGAAGATTAGAAATTATGACAGTGACAGGCCTGAAACGTGGGTGAAACTAAAGTGCAGGAAGAAAGATATAAACAAGCATAAGGATGAAAACCTATTAATTCAGAACCTGCAAAATAAATCAGCAACATGGTTAAGAAAGTCAGCATGAAATTGAGATTTGGGGTTAAAATAAATAGAAATGCTGAAGATGAAATGACAAATAAAACAGACAAACAAAAACACAACAAAAGATCAGCAATGTATCAGGCCAAACAAAAGAGAGTATGTCAAGAATGGAGGATAAAGTCAAGAAAATATTACATTCAAACATCCATAAGAAGAAAAAAGATGATGGCCAGAGAGTCAGCTCAGTAAGTAAAGTCATTTGCCATGAAGCCTGATGACTTGAATCAGGCACCTGAGACCAACGTGATGGAAAGAGAGAACTGACTCTTCCAAGTTGTCCTCTGATCTCCACATGGATAGTGCGGCGTGTGTGTGTGTGTGTGTGTGTGTGTGTCAGAGAGAGAGAGAGAGAGACAGACAGACAGACAGACAGACAGACAGAACATGACCACTACTTGCAAAAACTCTGAGATTTTCCAAAAGGACAAACCTAAGAATCCACAAGGCAAGGGCTAGAGAGATGACTCAGCAGCTAAGAGAACTTGCTGGTCTTCAAGATGATGTGGGTTCAATTTCCAGTACCTGTACTAAGTACCTTATAAGCACCTATAAATCGAGTTCCAAGGGTTGCAACACCTTCTTCTAGCTACTATGGGTATCTACACACTTGTAGAATATACATAATTTTTTTTTTTAAAAAAAATACACCTTTAAAAAAGAATCCATGGTAAAATAAAGAACAGAGATTAAAAAATAAAAGCAAAGAAAATCCATTCAATGTTATTATAGCAGAAACTTTTCCCAATTCAGGGGAATAAAGGGACATCCAAGCATAAGAGGCATTTGGAACTTCCAAAAGAAAGACTAGGCAAAAAGCTTTCCACAATACATTACACTCAGGATGCCAAAACTACAAAACAAAGAAACAACATTTAAAGGCTTTTAGCGATACAGTAAGTCACTTATAAGAGCAAATATATCCTAGTAACATCAGTTCTTGCAACAGAAACTGGAAGAAAAGCACAGAATAACACTTTTATTTTTAAATTTCAAGCACTGAAAATGAAGCCAGAAGGTTACTATATCTAACAAACTATCTTTTACATCAGTGAGGAAACAAAGCAAATCCCAACAAGTTCAAGAAAAGTGAATCAATATCCTTCATCCTATATTCTCTGAACACAATGGATTATAGCTAGAAATCAGCAGCAAAAGAAATTACAGAAACCACAAACTCAGAAATTAAATAAGACACTATAGAAGAAATCAAGAAGAACACAATTTAAAGTATTAAAATTAAATAAAATCACAAATACAAAAACCTCTAGTATAAAATGAAGGTAGTCACAAGATGAAAGTTTGCAGTTCTAAGTGTCTACATTAAAAAGTCAGATGAACCTTCAATCATTGGAACTTAATGAAATAGAAACAGAAATAGAAAACCAATCAAGAAGATGCAAACAATTTAGATCTATAGCAATCAGTGAGACTGGAATAATAAAGAGTGTTCCAACAATGAAAAGTAACAAATAAAAACTACATAATTCCACCAAATCTTTAAAGAAATCCAACACCCATTCTCCTGAATCTGCTGAACAAATAGGAAAGAATACAACCAAACTCTTTCAGTGAAGCCAGTATTACCCTGATACTTAAACTGGTAAAGACAAAGTTAGAGAACTACAGATCAGGTTAAAGGTGGTGAAATACTTTGATTCCATATTCTAAGAGAAAGAGAATGCAGATAACCTCTGTGTGTTCAAGACCAGTCTGGTCAGCAGAGTAAGGCCCTGTGTCAAAACAAAAACACTACAGACCAGTTTCAATAATGAACAGAAACACACACACACACAATCTTAATAAAATACTTGCTAACCAAATTAAAAATACATGCAGAGGACTAGACACCACTATCAACTTCATTTCATTCCATGGATGTGCATGCATGCACACCTCACCCCCACTAACTATAATACAGCCCCAAGACTCAGACAGAAAGCATAGCATTACCTCAAAAGATATAGATAAGCCCTTTAACAGAGCACAACCCCCTTCGCTGTAAAAGCTCTGAACAAACTAGGAATAGAAGGAACATACCTCAGTACAGCAAAGGCTACATTTAGGACAAATCTATAGTCAGACTATATTAAGAAGAACTAAACATCTTTACAATCAGAAAAAGACAAGGCTTTTTACTCTTCACTCTTGAAATCTTAGCTAGGGCAATAAAGTAAGAGAGTGAAAACATAAATAAATAAAGATATACAAACAGGAAAGGTGTAAGTTAAACTATTTCACACAATATGATCATATATTTAAAGGACTATCCGAAAACCTACCTCTGAAACATTTAAGAAGGAACTCTCACTGTGTGCCCCATTGGCATGAACACTCCTCAGAGTCCGTCTGTCTAAGATACCAGGCCTGAGCATCCCTTAGAGCATTAGTCATGCTATTTTTCATGGCATTAGTATCTAATAAATCTCTTATCCAAAAGATAATTCACTTCATCATCCCTTTGAAGTCCCAAACCCTAAACCTTTCATTCACTGCTCCCCCAAACCAACTTTGAGCCCTGCAGGCTCCAATCACAGAAAGTGCCCTTTACAGGTATAACAACTTTTATCTTTATTATTGATGGCAATGAGGATGTAAGTGCAAAGGAGGGCACATACATACACCTTAGTGCACATGGGGCGATCAGAGCACAACTTTGTAGATTCAGTTCTCTCCTACTTTTATGTGGGTCCCAGGGCTTGAACTCAGATCATCTAGTTCATATAGCAAGCACTTCTACTTACCACCTTTCCAGCCCCTATTTTTATCTTTAAAATTGTATTTTGACTGTAGATTTTTAAAATGTTGGATATATAAATATTAGCCATTGTTGTTCACAGAAACCAGGAAAAGTAGCATGCACCTTTGAAGGTGGGAACAAGAAGATATTGAGTTTAAGTTCAGCTTAAGATATGTGCTAAAGTCAAGCCCAATCCAAGAAACACTGCAAGACCCTGTCTCAAAACAAACAAAACCACCATCAATAACTATTTCACACAACAAAATCTGAGGGGGCGGGGAGATGAATCATTAACTTCCCATCCCTTATGTTCCCCCTCATCCAAACCTCATCTCAGTATATATCCCTGGTTGGCTTCAAACCTGCAATCTTCTTGCCTCAGTCGGAATGAGAGTATGTGTACTGCCATGCTGACTCAGAATTATCTTATTATTATACAGTGCAAGGCTACGAATGTCATTTATTTCTCTAACACCAATTTACCTCTCCACCCATATCTATCTTTTTCCTCATAGAAACCTTTGGTCCTGCTCAATTATTACCCTTGCACCAAATTAAACGTTTTGTACTTTTGTACACTGCCAAGCATCCTCTACCCCAAAGGAGGAAAAAGAGGAAAAGACCCACGCATAATCATAACCTACCACCCATATAATCAGTAAAGCAAAAATGTTTCTTGCTTCTTTTGTGACTCCTTCCCTGCGTGCCCCAGCTCAATGCTCTTCCTCAGCTTTTGACATTTACAACCAATTCTGAGCACCTGACACATCTCATCCTAGATGGTACCGTTAATGATTTTATTATGAAAATGCCCCTTCTATCAGATGCTAGGTCAGGAACAAACCAAGTATCTTAATAAATTCTATATGCCATCTCACTGCCAATTCGTGATCATCAGGTAAGGTTTGAGTCATACAAGTCACCTGAAAACATACATAAAGGAAGAGAGAATTGCAAACATGTTATTTAAAAAAAGTTAGAGGAAATAAAAGCACAGTGGACAGAGAAAGTCTGATAGAAGGACTTCATATTTGCTAGACTGCTGATTTTTAAAGTAAACAAAACCAAATTAATGCAAAGTCTGTATAAGAAATGTCCAGAAACACATACATATGAGATTGATGTTATGCTAGGATGTGTCATGCCTAAAACAGAGCCTACTGAGGAGTGAAGGTTCTGTGTGGGGCCACTGGCAAGAAATGAGTGCTGATTGCTGGGGCTGGCAGAGCTAACTATGGAGAAGCCTGGGCTCACACGATGTGGATCTAAAGAACGTAATTTGGGACTCCAAAGAATGATTAGAATTCAAACGAACAAAACTGTCTTTACTTATTTTCTCCCAAAGTATAATCTTCAATGTTTTTTACTGATTTAATAAATCACTCATTCAAGACATTTGAAAATTACTGAACTTTACATAAGATTTCAGCTATTATGAAGAAAGGTGACTCCTAAAAATGCCTAAGAGGTTGGATAAATAGCCTGGGACAGGTCATCAGTAACAGCACAGCCCCCTATAAGACAACTTCCATTCTCAGGGAGCTCTATCACTCTAGACAGAGCAACTTAGTAATATCTGATGACCCGTATGCCATGTGCATCCTGCTTTATTTCATTCATCCTTTTGCTAAGCCATCATCACTACTGGAATAGTAGTGCTTACAGCCTTTTACATCATCCCATTACCCTGTGCTATGCAACCAACCTACTCATTCTGAAACTTAAAAAACATCTGTTCTTTTCCCTGCAATTCTGCTATAATTCACTTTGCAGCTAAAACCAGTCCTGAGTCATCAAACTAACTCCAAGACACACTGGTGGAAAAACATTAAAACATTTTAATTCCAACTATGCTCGCATTCAACTTTAAGCTAAAAAAATGTAAAACTGTTTCACTGTATCTAGCATAATTGCCATACCTAGTCGAAAAATTCTGCAAATAAGATTAACTTTTCTTTTATGAATTAATTGACACTCAAACACAAGGGTATTTGTTTATATATGTGATTTTCTACCAACTGGTTCTCAAATGAAATAGATTCTAGACTGCTTCAAATTAATAAGACCTTATGATAGTTTTAATCCAAACTTCTTAGATATTAAAAATAATGAGTGCTGGAAACAAAAAGCGTTAAGGGCCAGTTTATGTTTAGACAATAGAGCACTGATGTGGATATCAGGGATGAATCAGTTAAAACGCGGCTGAAATTGGATATGGAGTCTACTAGTCAGCATAAAATGGCTGTCACTGGATGTCCAAGGAACTCCAAAGTAAACAGTGATGTGATATTACATAACTATTTTTGGCAGAATGCCACTTTTGTGTGGTTCTGCATAAATATGGCCTTGGGGTCAGTGGGTAGAACCCTTCTTTTCTGCTTTTGTCAGTCTTCCTGTGTTTGTCTGCAGGCCTGTGTGCCAATCTGTGGGTGTGCCTATGTCTGTCTGTGAGCAGCTTCCATATGCCACTGTGTGCCTGTGCGCCTACCTGACAATCAGCCTATACACTGGTGAATAAAGCAAGTTTTGTTTGCTCTCTGCTCCTCACAGTATCTTCAACCTCCAGATGTTCTGTGACCCTTCTCCTTTCCTGGCATTGGAGCATGGCAGGAAATATCTGGCACTATGAACAGGATATAACGGCAGTGCAAAAAATCCGAAGACCCCACACCACTGGAAGAAATTCCCGAAGTCTTAATGGACCTTCTGCTGGGAGAAGAGTGAAACAGCTGCTGAGAAAGTAAGCTGGCTGTTCTGACTGCACCAAAAGGACCCCCAGGGCAAGCTGGCCAGCCAGACTAGGTGGGATTGGTGAGCTCCAGGTTCAGCAAGAAATTCTGCTTCAATAAATAACTGGAAAATTCAATAAAGTGACTGGAAAAACAAACAAACAACAACAACAACCCCCCCCCCCCCAAAAATCCTAACATCAACCATGGCTTCCACGTGCACCTGCACACACACAATAGCAAGTAATAAAAAGAACTAAAGACAAAAGGTCCTGTACGGTACAAAAATAAAGGAGTGAAAGCACTCATCACCAGCCCCAATGGGCTGGGTTCAGTCCCTACGACCCATGTGGTAGAAAAAGAGAAAATTTCTAGAAAGTTGTCTTCTAACTTCTCCATGCTTCCTGAGCTACATCCATATGTATATGCATACACATACACGCATACACAAAATAAATATATCAGTACTTTAAAAAGGAACACTAATAAGCAAAAATATATGACACAATATAATTCAAAACATGATACTCTGGAAACAGAAAAAAACATTTCTTAACTATATAAGACACTGTAATTCGTTTCCTCAAACACCTCAGAGATTCACAAGTATTCCAAATGTACAAACTCTCAGCTCTTCCTATTAAGCAATAATGAATGTAAACACTCTCAAAGATTATTAACTAAGTGGAAGAGGTGATATTTGGAACACTGAGCTCCTTTATACTCCATTCTATTTCAAATGCAAACAAAGCACAATCATTTTCTAGTTCAAACTTTGTGGTAAAAATCACATACCTTTCGTCAAGTTACAGAAATTACAGGGATCATTTTAGTCTACTATACAAGCTAAACAAAGACAACACCAAGCACTATAAAATATACTCTGTGTAATAACAATTCAACACGAAGAAAAATCAATTATTTTAAAGGAGACTACATCGAATCTGGGCATGGACAGTATACACTTATAACCCCAACACTTGGGTAGAAGCAAGAGGAGCAGGCACTGAAAGTCAGTTTCAGCTACATAGCTACGTAGAAGTGAGCCTGGGCTATATGAGATTCTGCATTCATAAATAAATAGCATATAATAAAGTAACATCCCAAAGGGGTGACATAACTGTCCTATATATTAGCTGAGTGTCTTACCCCATATTACCTGGTCATCTACATATTCCAAACCTATAAAACTGAAATGCTAGCCGGGCATTGGTGGCGCACACCTTTAATCCCAGCACTTGGGAGTCAGAGGCAGGTGGATTTCTGTGAGTTCGAGGCCAGCCTGGTCTACAAGAGCTAGTTCCAGGACAGGAACAAAAAAAAAAAAAAAAAAAAACTACGGAGGAAACCCTGCCTCGGAAAAAAAAAAAAAAAACTGAAATGCTAAAAGCACCTATACTTTATATGTTTGGGAACTAATTTGAATAACGTCAAGCACATATCAATAACTGTCACTATAACGTATGTCCATCTAACAATAATTCTAGCTTTAAAGCTACAAATGTGCTGTGGAGATAGAGGTAGAAGGATCAGCAGATCAAGGTCACACTAGTGACACACTGGTGAAGACTGAGACGAGCCTTGGGACACATGAGATATGACCTCAAAAAAACTTAAAAGTATAGTTGCTAACTTTTTTGATTTTTTTGTTTTTGTTTTTCGAGAGTTTTAGAGCCTGTCCTGGAACTAGCTCTTGTAGACCAGGCTGGCCTACAATGCAGAGAGATCCACCTGCCTCTGGGTTTAAAGTGCTGGGATTAAAGGTGTGCACCACCACTGCCTGGCTTCAAACTTTTTTGATTTTTAAACAAATAAATTACCCTGCTTTTTTTTTTTACATCAAAGAGTTAAATAAAATACAAAAAAAAAATGAAAGATTTCCAAAACAGTCATCAGTTGTTATAATTCCACCATTTCTTAATCAAGTGAAAACTTTATTATTAATTAGACATACATTAAATTGAAATATTCTTTTACAGCCACTTCCTGACTTATGAGTAAGATAGTTACAGTTAAACCTCATTAGAAGCCAAGGAGTGACTATTCCTATGTAATTCTCAATGTCTGAACTTTCACCCAAATTAATTTAAAACAAAACCCCCCTTTCTTCTATTTTAAAGACAGGGTTCCATTTACCTCAGTCTAGCCAATTAGCATGGGATGACCTTGAACTTCTGATCCTCCTGCACCCACCTTCCGAAATTACAAGATGTGTAACCACATCCATTTTATGTAGTGCTAAGTAAGAATCAAACCTAGGGCTTTGTGTACACAAACACTCTACCAACTGAGCTACTTTCTCAGCCTAAAACTAATTTTCTACTGATAACTACTTTTTATTTTATTATTTTAGGTCAAAGTCTAAAATACTGTAACCTGCTAAGAAGAAGAATGTCAGGATAGTTAAATGACTTAACAAGTCATTTTTTCCTGTCCATACAGAATTATGGATAGACTGTATGTGTGTCTATATATGTGAGTATGAATATATATGATAGTATATATTACAATATACTCACATATTATAATTAATGCATAATATAATTGATATATGATGTAATATAATTATGTATAATCGATATATTTTTAAAGTTCCCAGACTTAACTATTGGAAGAAAATGTAAACAACTAACATGTATGTTTAATATATACAAGATTTATTTTTATTTTGTTTGTGAATGTGTATCTAAGTGTACATATGTACACCATAGGCATGCAAGGAAGCCAGAAGAAGACATCAGATACCTTGAAATTTTAAGTTATAAGCACATGAGTCCTCTACAAGAGCAGCAAGTGCTCTTATCACTGAGTCACCTCTCCAGCAACTATGTTCATAGCAGCATTATTTGTAATAGCCAGAAACTGGAAACAACTTAGATGCCCCTCAACTGAAGAATAGAAAAATAAAGTGTGGCACATTTACATATTAGAGTATTACTCAGCAAGGAAAAAAAAAGAGACATCTTGAATTTTGCATGCAGATGGATGGAATTAGAAAACACTATCCTGAGTGAGGTAACCCAGACCCAAAAAAATGAATATGATATGTACTCATTCATGTAACAAAGGACATTGAGCCTATAGTTCATGATCCTAGAGAAGCTAAGTAATAAGGTGAACCCAAAGAAAAACACATAGAGACCCACCTGGAAATTGGAAACAGACAAGATGGCCAGACAAAATTGGGAGCATGGGGGCAGGAGGTAGAAGGAAGGGGAGAAGGGGAAGGAGGAGATAAGGGAAGGGTTGAAGAGAACTTAAGGGAATGGGCTAGACAAGATGGAGGAAGGACAGAGATGAGAGCAAGGGAAGAGATATCTTCATTGAGGGAGCCATTATGGGGTTAGCAAGAAACCTGGCTCTAGAAAAATTCCCAGGAATCCACAAAGATGATGCCAGCTAAGACCCTAAGCAGTAGAGGAGAGGGTGCCCGAACTGGCCTTGCCCTATAGTCAGACTGGTGATTATCTTAAATATCACCATAGAACCTTCATCCAGCAACTGATGGAAACAGAGGCAGAAACCCACATCAGAGCACTGGACTGAGCTCCCAAGGTCCAGTTGAAGAGTAGAAAGAATGAGAATATGAGCAAAGAGGTCAAGACCATGAAGGGTTCATCCACTCAAACAGTTTACCTGAGTTAATGGGAGCTTACCAACTCCAGCTGGACTGGGAAGGAAGAAGCATAGGACCAAACTAGTCCCTCTGAATGTGGTTGACAGTTGCATAGCTTGGGCAAACTGAGGGGCCACTGGCAGTGGCACTGGAGTTTATCTCTACTGCTTGTACTGGCTTTTGGGGATCCTATTCTCTTTGGATGTATAGCTTGCTCAGCCTAGATGTAGTAGGGAAGGCCTTGGGCCTTTCACAAAGCAATGTGCCTTACCCTCTCTTAGAATTAGAGGGGGGTAGGGTGGGAGGGTATGTGGAAGGAATGGGAGTAGAGGAGGGAGTGGAAATTTGGATTGGTAATTTTTTTAAAAAAATCTAATAAATTAATAATAATAATAATAATAATAATAATAATAATAATAATAGTTTTATCCTTTGGCTAGCATGGTTATTTCCCGAATCAAGCTGATTTCTACAGACACCAGTCTGGGCTACACAGTGTGATCAAGATCCGAGGGTCCAACTCAGTAGTAGAGCACTACAAAGTCTGGTCTCCATCCCAGCACCATGCACTCACAGACATACACAAAAAGTAGAGTAAGCCAAATCATTTCCAACATATTTTTTTCTGTAAAGAATCCAGTTTGAGAGACTGACAGATAATGGAATTTTTAATTAGGAAAAATCCTAACTTTCCTAATACAAAAACAACTTGAGTACTATATTTAAAATGTTCTCAATGCAATACACTCATAAAATCTACATTTCAAATAAAGCTGCTAATAATAATTTACTGTCACAATCTTAGATTAGAAATTAAAATTAATTTATGTTGCCACAGAGATAAGCATAACTCAAGTTATAATAAGAGATTAGAAAATATAGCCAAGCATGGTAGCACTGCCTTTAATCCCAGCACTCAGAGGGTAGAGGCAAGCAGATGAGTTTTGAGACCAGACTGGTGTACATAGTGAATTCCATAAATTCTTTTGGGGAGAGGTCTGTGTTGTTTTTGAGACAGTTTCCCTATGCAGTCTCAATGTCCCAGGTGAGGAAGTTACAGAAGTCTATACAAGGTCAATGCATTCAAATCAGTCGTGATAAGTTCTTTAATGATAAAAAAAAAAACAATAGCAACAGTGTTACTTTCTAAGGACTCTTCAATAATAACGTTAACAAATACTCATTTACCTTTTTTATATGACTTGCAACTGGGCTAAATGCTGAGGATACAGACTTAAACAAGATAACTTACTGATATAAAGATGAGATTACTGAGATTGGAAGGGGGGTACTGGAAAGAAGGCTCAACAGTTAGGAACATAGGATCTGAGTTCAGTTTCTAAGACTAGCTCCAAGGGATCTAATTCCCTCTCTGGCTTGTGAGAGCCCTGAAACCCACAATTGGGAGTGACCGGGCAGAGTGACATGTGCCTTCATCAGTGGGAAGATTAAGAGCTCAAGATCATCCTCAGCAGCACAATGATCTGGGACTACCCTGGGCGACACAAGAGGGAAAAACCAAGACTAAACTTTGTGGCTAAGGCCTGAACTTCACTCTGTTTTGAGAACAATCCTATCCAAAGCGCTTATGCAGGGAAAGATCAGCATGGTGTACTTTCTAGAACTTTGTTCAACAATTATCATATGAATTGTTCATGGCAATGTGTAATTCCATGTATATGTGCTAGCAATTTACACCCAGTGTCTTCCTCAATTACTCTACTTTATTACTTTAAAACAGGGTCTCTCTCTTTCCCTGAACCTGCAGCTCAATGATTGTCCCAGAGATTCCTTTGTCTTCAGTCTGGAATTACAGGGACTAGAACACCCACTTTTGCTTTTAAATAAAAGTTTTGAAAAACTGAACTCAGGTTCTCACATTTGCAAGCCAAACCCTGACTTACTGTCCCAACTCCTCAGACCATGATGTAAAAATTCTAATATCTACAAAGTAACAAACAGCTCCCTTACTGCAGGGATCTGAAGAGTAATTTAACAGCTATTCTGTGGAAGAAGAAAGCCTGAGACCTTCAATGATGTTGTTGTTTGCTCTTTTTCTTACTAATCTTACTTTCAACATCTAGACAACCCCTTTAATCTTTATTACTGTAAGTCCAAGACACTGAAAATGCTTCCTCATTATTAGTAGCACTATGGAAAATTTAGTCATTATTCAAAGAATGTCATATAAATCTAAATCTGATTCAAATTGCTTTCTCTCAAATTCTCACCCACCTCAACTTCTAATTTTTTTCATTAAGGGGAGATATGATCTTTATTTCTTTCTCTATCCTCAAAATACATGAAATCACTTGGAAGACAGCGGAGGTGTAGAAAGCTCCCTTCTGTTCTTAAGAGTTATGAATTTTGAAACAGAAAAATGGCTTTATTTGGTTTTATAAAACAACCTAACTCAGTTCCCATTTATATCTTCCTACACTGTCTTCTGCGCCCTACCCAGTAACAAAACATGTTCTTTTATCTTTCCCTTCCTCTCTAAGGCTAGTCTCAGGGCTAGCAGCTTCCTTACTGTGACAATGTGGCATTTCTCTACTGGCAGCATACGGCAGCATTAGCTGGGGGAGTCTTACCCTGAAGCAGTATTTGCCACTGTGAGTCAGTCTCAAAAGAGAAATTTATGGGGGCTGAGTCCAGCATTTAAAAATCAAACCAACAGACAACAAGTCGGCCCAGGAGCTAAAACGGTTTGCCACCAAGCCTGAGGACCTGAGTTCTATCCCCAGAAACCACACTGTAGAAGGAAAGAGTCAACCCCTCAAAACTATCCTCTGAGCTCCCCATACACCTCCATCACAATAAGCAAATGGAAATTTTAAAATAAAAATCCAAATCAAAAGAAAAGAAATAATAGTGTGACATAACATCTACTTTAAAGCTCAGTTTGTGGAATATGTACAAAACCTGACAGGTTTCTCTCTGGTACAGGATCTCACCAAAAACATACCTTTTTTATTCTGAAAGTATGGAAAGCATTTTTGAAATTTAAAATGTGAATATGTGGACATTAGTTTATTTAAATAATAAGCGGTGATCTAATACATCAAGTAAGCGCCCATGCCAGACCTGAGACAGGTTTTCATTCTTTTGATCTTAAACTTGTAGCAATCCTCCTGCTTCAGTCTCCCTAGGGGGAGATTATGGGCATGAGACACTATATCGTCTCCAAGTATCTTTTAAACAATCACTAGCTGGCAAACATATCAAATTATTTCCATAAGTTTAGGGTTTTTTTAACAACAGAATGGTTCAAAATTTGTAATTTAACTTTTAAATTTAATTTAGACTAAAATTAAAATTGAATTATTAGCCATATTAAAGGTGTTTTTAAGTAACAACCTCAATACAAAAAACTTTAAAGGAAAAATATACTAACTTTTAAAAAGATTTATTATATACTTTTGTGTGCCTCCCACCACTGCCACATGCCGTATGGGTTCTAGGATCCCCTGGAACTAGGTAGTTATCAGCTACCCAATGTATGTGCCAGAGCCATATCCAGGTTCTCAGGAAGACTGCAAGTGTTCTTAACCTCTGAGCCCTCTTTCCAGCCGCAGATGGCTTTTAAAAAGAAAAGGAAGAAAATAAAGATGAGATAAATACTTCTTTCTTACCTGCTGTACATGCACCCAAATGCAGTGAACAACCTAAATTTCCTTGGGTACAGGAGTTTTTTTTGTTTGTTTGTTTGTTTGTTTTTAGAAATTTCGAGTGAGTGACTGAGTGAGACTAGGGGATCTAGTCCCTCAAGAGCCAACTGTAAAAGAAATGCTTTAAAGAATCCTGAGTAATGCTTACAGTTCTTTTCAGACTTTTACTGAATGGAATTCACAGTTAAAACACAGCAGTTTCTTTCTGTAGTGTGAGCTGAAAAGTCACTCTTAGCCTCAGTGCCTCTCACACCTCCTGGGCTGTAAGAACTGGAACAGACTACTAACACCAAACTGTCTTTCAGTAACCACCACTCTTGGCTGACTAAGCCACATGGGCAGACTTTTAACCCATGGGAGTTTATGGATTCTGCCTGCCAAATTGAGTCTCTACATTTAGAAACCTTGGAGAATTAACATTAAGATTTTGGCCTGGCAATGTAACTCACTTGATAAAATGCTTGAACAATACCAAAAAGTCCTGGGTATGATCCCTAGCACCACATAAACTAGGTATGGTGGCTCATTCCTGTAATCTGAGCACTTGGGAGATAGTATGTTATAAGGTTATCCTTAGCTACATAGTGACTTAAAAAAAATAAACAAAAGTTCTGTGTACTATGAGTTGCTCTAGACAATAAATCAGAATAGCAGGTATAAAATGAAGCCAGACTAATCAATGATAACACAGAGTGGCAGGCAGACTGCTGCACAGGATGAGGCAGGAGTCTCACAAGTTCAAAGCCAGATTGAATTATACCTGGGGCTGAGGATATATAGTTCAATGAAAAGAAAAAGATATAACATGTAATATAATACACCACTGAAATTTGAATAATAGTACCTACAAAATAAACTCTAAAATACAAGATTATACGATAAAATTAATCTAGATATTAGGCAATGATATGCCCAATTCAAACCAATCATAAGAGAATCTAGAAAACTTGTGACAAATAAAAAAATTATAAATGATTCCAATTATGATTTTAATTAAAATTGGCACAGACCTTTAACCCCAGCACTCGGGAAGGGGAAGAGAAGAGGAAAACTGTCAGGAGCCATTTCCCCACTAACAATCATTACAGGAACCATCACCCTGGGGAGTCTGCAGAATGCCCCTCACCCAATTAGCAGCAATCTCTTAGCGGAACCCGCCTCACGAATTCCAGCTATCCAGGGAACCAAGTGTGGCCACTTGACTTCCTAGCCTACCTCCTGGCCTACTTGACCTGGAACACGTGGCAAGAATCCAGTTACCCTGCCCCCCATTCCTTACCATATATAAACTGTAACCCGTCCCTAATAAACGGAGGCTTTGACAAAACTGCTTGGCCTCCTTCTTCTGTCTTAGCTCACTCCCTTCCAGGTAGCGCCCCTCCGAGACCCTGGAGTAACTGATTGCCGGGTGGGTTACAACCCCTAGACTAGTAACCCACCCAAACGCAATCCACAGTGGCGCCCGAACCAGTGACTCGGAGTACGGTCAGCTATCGGACGACACGCGCAGTCCCGGGACAACAACAAGAAGAAAAATGAAGGTTCTGCGGCTATAGTACTCGGACAGATGGCAGGACGGGAGGTAGGCGCAGGTTCACGTCGTCCCACAAGGGGTGAGACAATCACTTTCAAAGGAAGAGAAATTCATACAGGAATTTAAGCATTCACTCAGGGACAGAGGAGTAAGAGTCAAAAACAGAGATTTATGTGTTTGCTTTATGTATATGTCTTTAACTCCCTGCCACATGGAGCGAAAGCTGACAGGCAGGTTTGCTATAGAGAAGTCTAGACTCAAAAAGCTGCAGCTGCATTGAGGATAGTAAATATGCTTCTTTTCCATTTCAAAAATCTTGCTTCTTGGTCAAAAATCTTTAGTTTGTAGGTGT
>NW_026067931.1:5194119-5285211 GCF_014885135.2 Alexandromys fortis | reverse complement strand
ATGTCAGGAGCCATTTCCCCACTAACAATCATTACAGGAACCATCACCCTGGGGAGTCTGCAGAATGCCCCTCACCCAATTAGCAGCAATCTCTTAGCGGAACCCGCCTCACGAATTCCAGCTATCCAGGGAACCAGGTGTGGCCACTTGACTTCCTAGCCTACCTCCTGGCCTACATGACCTGGAACACGTGGCAAGAATCCAGTTACCCTGCCCCCCATTCCTTACCATATATAAACTGTAACCCGTCCCTAATAAACGGAGGCTTTGACAAAACTGCTTGGCCTCCTTCTTCTGTCTTAGCTCACTCCCTTCCAGGTAGCGCCCCTCCGAGACCCTGGAATAACTTGATTGCGGGTGGGTTACTAACCCCTAGACTGAGTAGCCCACCCAACGCAATCCACAGAAAACAGGTCTTTGAAAGCTTGAGGCAGACTCTGATCTACATGGTGAGACCCTGTCTCAAAAAACTTCTTTTTGAAAAATGTTTTTAATTTCCATTTTGGTTTCTTCAGATAGTCTTTATATAGTTCAGACATTCATGCAATCCTTTAGTTTTACCCTCCCGAGTGCTGGGATCACAACTATGGGGCATGCCGGTGGGCCTTTCCTTTTCAACCAAAGACTGCATACAATTGTATAAGGAACCAGCTTGCTTAATTACACCACAAGTTAAGTACAGTTCAATGCATTTAGAAACTTCTAATTACCCACAATTACATTTAAAGTAGTTTCAATTTTGAGAGTAAAATCTGTTTCATTATTGCAAAAAACAATAGCTCAAGATACATAAAGCATTTTTTTATGTTTTAAACTATTAGAAAATGATCAATGTTTTATTTAACTCATTATATTTCAGATGCAAGCATGTTTAAAATAAAAAGTCATTAATATTTCTTCTGAAACATATTTTTAGGTATTCAATATTATTTTGGTTAATAGGAAAATACACTTTAGGATTTTTAATTTTAGAAGTTTTTTTTGTTTTGTTTTGTTTTGGTTTTGGTTTTTCAAGACATGGTTTCTCTGTAGCTCTGGAGCCTGTACTGGAACTATTTCTTGAAGACCAGGCTGGTCTCAAACTCACAGAGATCTGCCTGCCTCTGCCTCCCGAGTGCTAGGATTAAACGCATGTGCCATCGTTGCCTAGAGAGTTCTTTTTGTTTTTAACAGGGCCTTATGGACCTCACATTGATAATAAGTACACATAGCTATACATAATTAAACGTAAAAATAAATATATAAAAAATGAAGGTGGAAAAAAAATGAAGGTGGAGGGAGCTGGAGAGATATCTCAGCGTTTAAGAGCATTGGTTGTTCTTCCAGATATTTTGAGTTCAATTCCCAACAACCACATGTTGGCTCACAACCATCTGTAATGGGATTTGGCGCCCCCTTCTGGGGTGCAGGCGTACATGCAGACAGAACATTGGATATACATAATAAGTAAATAAGTCTTTAAAAAATGAAGGTGGAAAAGTATTAAGAAAGACATTTGGTATAGACTGATTTATTTTAAAGGGCAGTTATCAATACGGTCTTAAAAATAATGCACTCTCCATTTTAAACGGTTTTATCTGGTATCCATGACAAAGAATACATCATCATCACATTTAGTGCAATGGGAGAAAAAATAGGCGTAACAAAATGCTGGTATTTTCAGAAGTAAGCACAGATAAGGTAAGAAATTAACCTTAAATATAAAGCATAATCTCAATCATTCAAACCATTTTTATTGTTTCCAATGAACTTATACATATTCTAATTAGACAGATGCAATTAGTTATAACCAAGGAGCTATAAAGCGCTTCAACAATTGTAAGGTTGAGAAATCTTTCCACAGTGAATGAGAGAACACCAAAGGAAAAAGATAACCTAAATTAATGGATTTTTCATTTCAGCCAAGCTGATTAATCAGGTATAGAGAGTTGACAAAGGAGGATCTTCTGTGAAACAGCCTGTTAAGAAAGACCTAGATAAGAAAATATTATTTATGTTAATGAATCAGTGGCTGATAAAGGAACTTACTTACCCTCATACATATATTGTAATAATGCTTTTGTGATAACTCAAACACAAACATGTCTCTCCCTCTCTGTTTCCTATTGATTTTTCAAAGCAGAGTGGGAGTGGTTCAGGGAATGGGAGAAAAGCAGAGGGGAGAGGAGGAGAACAGAGGAAGAGAAACTAGGCTGTCAGAAATGTTCCTGTCTGAAGATAGTAAGCTTTCTGGCTCTGCTGTTAAATTTCATGAATGGGACAGTGAGGCAAAGATATAAAGACACTTTTGCCAACCCACTAATGCTATAGAAACACCGAAAAATGAAGGAAGAATACCGGAATGCTTACTGCTTCTTAAATAATCAGAAAACATAAGAAGGTACTCAGTTAATAACAATAATGACAGACTTTGTAATGTTTTAAGATAAATTACTATAGGTTTTAAAGGTGTGCTGATACCATGGCAACTATAATGAAATTTCCAGTATAATAATAAGGTTGATATTGCAGAGAGTACCAAAAACAAAGAAGGAAGCCCTGCCCTTCCCAAAGTTGAAGAGTAAAGGTTTTACCACAGGGCAGGGAACCCTGATTGCTCTTTGGGCTGACGAGGGAGGGGGACTTAATTGGGAGAGGGAGAGGGAAAGGGGAGGCGGCGGTGGGGAAGAGACAGAAATCTTTAATAAATAAATAAATGGAAAAAAATAAAATAAAATAAATAAAATCCAAAAAGGCAGTGCTGAAAGGTAGCCACAACCACAAAAAGATCTGCATGTCACCCACCTTCGGGCAGCCCAAATACTCTTGACAGAGCGCACCCAGGAGAAACACATTGACCACTATGCCATCATCCAGTGCCCCCGACCACTGATTTAGCCATGAAGAAGACAGAAGACAACACACTTGTGCTCACTGTGGATGTCACAGCCAGCAAGCTCCAGATCAAACAGGCTGTGAAAAAAACTCTATGACAATGATGCGGCCAAAGTCACCTGATACGGCCTAAATGAGAGAAGATGTTCAGCTGGCTCCTGATTACGAAGCTCTGGTTGAAACCAACAAAATCAAGATAATCTAAACCGAGCCCAGCTGACTAATTCTAAATATATACCTTCTCAACATTAAAAGCTGTTGATGTTGAGATTGGTCACCCTGTGTATTAAAAGTCTGTTCAGGCTAAATGAAAAATCTTTATTTTTTTTCAAAGCAAAAAACTACATCATATATGCAGCTAAAAAGGAATTTAAATGTACAACTCTCAAATAAGGAGCAGAAAAATAGCTCCTGAGGCAAAATAAACCACACGCATGCACGCACACACCACACACACACACAAATCCTACCACAAAACTGTGCACACTGTGAGAGCAAAAATTATGTTTAAGTTTTAGCTGTTTTGCTTCAGATATATATAAAACAAAAATGTCTCTAATTTCAGAGGCCCACTTACCCAAAGGCAGATAAACTCCTGGGATGCTAGGGGCTGCTGTTTATGTAAGATAACAAGCCACGCACTTTCACTTCTGTAAACCAGTTTGGTTGCCCCAAATGCGGAGAATGTGCTTGATCATATATATGCAAGAGGAACACAGGCAGAAAGTTCATCAGGATGTATGCTTTCCCACAAAGGACTGAAGGTGGGAAGTATCAGCCTTGTAGGTTTTGTCCTAATAAACACTGGACTAAGGTAATTCACAGCCATTCTCTGAGAATCCCTAGTATGGACCCAGCCAGTGTCCATAGTTCTGGCCAGTATTTATTTAATAAAGCTTCCTTCAAATTTGGCTCAAAATTGTGGTCCTATTCTTACCTTGTTGGATTAACATTTTCTAGTGAGCTCAGACAATCCACTCAAATTCTAAAGCAGGACCTTTACTGCAGACTCCAGGACTGAATGAAGGTGTCCTCAGGAGGCTCACACCTTGAGAGGTTTCAAGTTTCCTAGACATGCATTTGACTTAATCAACTCTCAGAGTGAACTGCCATACTGAGAAAAGCAGCAAGCATCTATAAAGACATCCCCTGGTAAATCATAGTCTGGTTCTGTTCTGTGGGATCTCAATACGGGACGTGGAGAGATTTGACAGGACCTAAATACTCTCCTGTGCAGGGCAAAAAGAAGCAAGATGTCAATCTGCCTGCCTCTCTCTCTCTCTCTCTCTCTCTCTCTCTCTCTCTCTCTCTCTCTCTCTCTCTCTCTGTGTGTGTGTGTGTGTGTGCGCGCGCNCCCTCTCTCTCTCTCTCTCTCTCTCTCTCTCTCTCTCTCTCTCTCTCTCTCTCTCTCTGTGTGTGTGTGTGTGTGTGCGCGCGCGCACGTGCATCTGTTTTCTAGTATCTAAGTTTTGTTGCAAACATGGGAGACAAGGAAAGATATGGGTCAGCCTCAGTTGAAAGTATGAATGATGGTGGCCACCTCATGTTTTGTTTCTGACTAGTTTCCTATGAGCGTGTGAGCTTTCTGTATTGTCTTTATTTGTTTTGTTTTGCTATCTCTGTCACCACCAGCTGCCAGCAACTACTGCTAAAGCAGCTTGCCGTGTCTGTTTTGATGGCCAGCCTCAGAACTGGTCTCTGAGCTTTCTGATCACCAGATTCAGTTTAGCAGGGATTCAAATCACCACAATAGCATATCAAAAAAAATTATGCATAATGTGGTGGTTTAAAAGAAAACAGCCTCCATAAGTTGTCAGGGAGCAGAAGGTGTGGCCTTGTTGGAGTAGGTATGGAGGAAGTAAGTCACTGGGAGCTAGCTTTGAAGTTTCAGATGCTCAAGCCAGGCCAGGCCCAGTGTGGCATTCTCTTCCCGTTGCCTGCCAATCCAGATGTAGAACCAGAAGCTACCTCTCTAGCACCATGGCTGCCTGCCTGCCACCATGCTTCCTGCATGACAATAATGGACTAAACCACTGAACCTGTAAGTCAGCCACAATAAAATGTTTCCTTTATAAGAGTTGCTGTGCTCATGGTGTTCATTCACAACAATCGAAACCATCACTAAACACAGGTAATCTTAAAGGAACCATGACAGGATGCCATAAAGGGTTATAAGCAACATGTTGCTTACCACCATCTTAGCTGCCTTCCTCCATCAAGATGGAGGTAGTCACTGGCTGGCAGTCATCTTTGCTAAGGTTGAAGAGGGTGCGTGTGATGTGACTATACTGCCATGTTGATTAAAGGTGATCACATGATATAAACCAAGGAGACAAGAACAGGTCTCCAAGATGGGTTAGGATGGATTTTTGATTCCTGTCCTAAAAGCAAAGTCATGAAAAGATGGTTTGTTAAACATAAAATTTAAAAGCAATTCTTGTTTAATGAAGTATTAAAACTACACCTCTATGCATTCATATACAAGAACGACCCTCACGTTGGCAGTCAAACTTTGTGATATAAGTGACATCCAGGTGGTATTGGTTTTAAAGGCATGAAGGGGTCATGGAGAACAACTGAGACTTGGCACTGCCTAGGATGGCTTGAGTTCCTACAGAGAGCCTAGGAAAAACAGTCTAGACAGAAGCCATTGAGGAAAGTATTTAAAAATTGGGAAGATGCTAAAAGATAGCTCTTCATAGTTGTTGGCTTTTGGTGGCAAGGGGTAAGAAAGGACTCATTTATTTTTAAGGGGCTGGTCACTGGGACTTTGACCATGCTCCGATGAGTATATGGGCAACACAAATTGTACATCGTGTAATTTTTTTTGGTGGGGGAGGTCTGTCTGTCTGTCTGTCTATCTATCTATCTACCTACCTATCTATCTACCTATCTATTTTTGGCAAGTGTGATTAGAATGTATGAAATGGATGGATTTCATATTTACTATGTGAAATTGCCAAATAATAAAAATATTATTCTGGAAAAAGAAAGAGGAGGAGGGGAGAAAGGGAGAGGGGCAGAGGGATAGGGAGAGGGAGAGAAAGAAAATAAAAGGCTAAAGAGTTGGGGGCATAGCTATGAGCACCAAACACCAAAAACCAGAAACTGGGATATTCCTAGCTTATGATGCAGCAAGACGATGACATAAGCAGTCTGGCAAAGAGCCCATAGAACGTCTCTCCTTACCTAAGATCTACTCAGGCAAACAGAGACAGAGTTAAGGATGTATGTCTAGCCTCTCTGTCTTTGTGAACTTTGTTAAGCATTAGCTATTTTGATAATCTGAGTCATACAAGAAACATATTCTATCAAGAGCCAGAAAGTAAAGTTGTCAGTCTCCCTATGGACTGTATCTATGATTTAAAGTTTTATTTTTATACTAAAAGAACTTCAATTCAGAATTTCTTATTTTTTAAGGTTCAAACTTAACAGACATAAAATTGTAAAATCCTAATCTTATAAAAGGTACTAACTCGTTAAAAACTGTTAAAGATGTAAAGGGCCAAATTTATTAACGTGTTCAGAACTATATCTGTAGTCATGCAAAGCCGAATATAACTACGGAAATAAGCTTTATTTAGTCTCTTGTGTTTTGAGGTTAAGCATAAAGTAAGTAACTAAGTCATGCATACTTAATAGATGATCATCAAACTCTTCCAAGATCTGCTGAACGTGGCATTTAAAATGTCTAATAAAAAATTTTCCCGTTATAGAAAGAAAATTCATGTCCTAGAAGAAACCCTAAGGTCTTCCAAGAAAACAATACAGCACTGACTACTCCACCTGGAAAAAACTGTCCAGTGCATTGCCTGCCACCAAGCGGTGGACACTTTGGGTTGACTGCTCTATTCTGCCTGGTCAAAGTAAGGTAAGTACCTTTCTACAGAAAAATCTCTCATACTTGAATCAATGCTTGGATCGACCCAAAGGTTGATGCTGCTCTGTGTGGCAGCCGAAGATCAAATGCTGTCCTGTATGACAGTCGAAGACTGACCACTGCCTCTAATGAAGTTTATCAAGATCACGGGAGCCTAGGGCAAGCGTCTAGTAGTGGTAAGGCTGACTGACTGCAGTTTTGTCAGTTTAACAGCAGCAGGCAACCAGCTTCTTCCCCAAGGCTGCAGCTACTTTGTTAGTTTATTGCATATAGAAAAATCAGATCTTACCTTTTCCTAGAGATACTAGGTCTCCTGTTGAAAAAAGCAGACAGGTTTGTCTTGCTAACAGGCTTCATATTAAAGGATAGCAGGTTTCAGATGTAACTTTTTACTGTTCCTTTATTTAAAAGAACTTGCTTTGTAATGAATGCTCTCAGCAATATCTACCTGTGTCTCTAGTAAATGATTAGATGGAAAGAAAAAAAGCTTTTAAGTTTATATAAGTTCTGAGAGAAACTGCTCTAAGGTACATTCAAGGATAAGGAGACGTGAAAGTTTAAGGAATTTCTGGGTGTCTAAGAAAGTGTTCCACAGTATGTAAATGCAAGTAGTAAAGATATAAGAAAGTGATGTAAGTAATAAAAAATGTTTCCGATTTCTTTCGTACTCGCTATGCTACTGATATACAAAGATTACAAAACTTTAGAGTTTTAAGACTAATTAATGGAGTTCTGACAAGCTTGTAAAAACACCAACTACTATTATTAGTCACAAGCTCTAGATTTCAAATTTACTTTGGTTGTCTTCTAGGTATAGAATTAAAGGTACTTCTCTAGGGCTAAAAAAAACCTGTCGTGTGTGTGTGTGTGTGTGTGTGTGTGTGTGTGTGTGTGTGTGTGTGAGAGAGAGAGAGAGAGAGAGAGAGAGAGAGAGAGAGAGAGAGAGAGCGCCCACTGGACAGAAAAAAAAAAGAATGTCCATACTTTTTAGCCCAAAACACAGTTTTTGCTATTCAAAGGTGTGAATCTATGCCAGGTGTTTTGCAGACACCTGTTAACTGCTTTTTCTACAATGTGGATTTTAGTGCAGATTACAAACAGCAGTATTGCTAATATATCCAAAACTTTTCTTTCTTCTTTTTTTTTTTTTGTAAACATAAAATTCATGTGAGCTTCAGTGAGTTGAGGGAGTCATAAGACTCAGATCCAACTCTCACAGGTCAAATGGAACAGTTCCCTACCTGCCTATTCCTGAGCATGTGATCCCCCCCCCCCCCCCCTTCCTCCCTCCTGGTTTTGAGACTTCTCTCATTCTCCAACTAACAGGACTATGGTCCTGAAAGTTCCAAGTGTAGGATTTTCCTTTAAGTTCCTGAACTTTAACTTCTGCCCTTGGTCTCTATTTGTCTCAGTAGATTTCTACTTAGCTGACAGACACCACCCAGGAAACCAGTGCTGACTACAAACCACTTCAAATGCCTGTGATCCCAGGATCTGCTGAAAGCTGCTATGAAACAGTCGAGCTGATGTGATTGTTCCCTGTTCTCTTCAGCTGGACCAGTAAATGAGATGCTTCTGATGAATGCCCCATTGCCTGAATCCCCTCCCAGACTTTGACTGGCGTTCCAGCCTTCCTGGGCCCTGATAACAACATCCTGATTTCGGTTGGAAGTAGTTACAGAAGAGAATACACCACCCTTTATCCTCAACAGGCTGGAATGTTAGGTCAAAGAAAACTCCTTGGCATATGAAACAAAGTGGCTACCAACAGCACCTATCTGCACACCAGGAAAGGTACCTGTTAAAACCAAACAGACCCAGATCTATCAACAGATAGGTATATTAGCTTAAGTAGTTCTACAAGTCCATAGACTTGCTCTATGTTGAACAAGGAGGTTATCGTGTGACTTTAAGACTGGTTTCTATACAAAATTACTCAGGAACCATTAAGAGGTAATTTGGCTGTACTCAAATTTAAACACACACACACACACACAGAGAGAGAGAGAGAGAGAGAGAGAGAGAGAGAGAGAGAGAGAGAGAGAGATACAGAGAGATACAGAAGAAAAAAGGGGGACCCGAGATAAAATAAATGTCTAGTTCCCGTTTTCATAGTCACTCTGATGTCAGTCTTTGGCCCTTCTGTTTCTGTTAATTACTATTGGTAGTTGCATCATTAATTCTTTAAATAGATACATAAATTCCCAGCTGGGTGCCATTAAAGTGATGCTTATTAGATCCCAATATAAACAAATTATCTACCAGAATCAAGAATTTGACGCAGGATACAATTTACAGATGGAATGTGAGGGTTAACATTATGTTTTAGGTTTTAATTGCTATGCTTATAAAACAAAAATACCTCTAACCTGTAAGCCCAAAGAAAGATAGCATGCCATGTATTTTCACTTCTGTGAATAAGTCTGGCTGCTCCAGCTGCACAGGATGTGTATGATCACAGTAGGCAGGAAGTACATAGGCAGTACATTAGGGTGTATACTTGTCCCCACTGGACAGAGGCAGCAAGAATGCAGCCTTGTGGGTTTTGTCTTAATAAGCAAAGGGCTAATGTAATTCATAGCCATTCTCTGGGAATCCTGGGTGTGGACCTGGCCAGTGTCCATTGTTCTGACCAGTATTTAATAATGGTTGCTTCAAACTTGGCTTAAAAATACTGGTCTTATTCTCACCCAGTGGACTAAGAAAACATTTACAGAAAGTTACAATAGTGAAGAAAAGGGAAAAATAAAATCTTCCTTTCTGTTTACTGTCTTGTTCATTTTTACCCTCTGGTGTGTATGTGATGCAAATGTGAGAGGGACGATGCATACACATACAGGCTCTTGTATGTGCCACAGCACCCACGTGAGCATCAAAAGACAAATCTGAGTATGCGTTCTCACCTTCCTCACAGGTCCTTTTGTCAACTGCACTGTACACCCTACGTCCCATCTTGTCATAACAGCACTGGGGTTCCTACCACAAGCTACTACACCCAGCATTATATGGGATTACACATAACAGCACTGGGGTTCCTACCACAAGCTACTACACCCAGCATTATGTGGGATTACACATAACAGCACTGGGGTTCCTACCACAAGCTACTACACCCAGCATTATGTGGGATTACACATAACAGCACTGGGGTTCCTACCACAAGCTACTACACCCAGCATTATGTGGGATTACACATAACAGCACTGGGGTTCCTACCACAAGCTACTACACCCAGCATTATGTGGGATTACACATAACAGCACTGGGGTTCCTACCACAGGCTACTACACCCAGCATTATGTGGGATTACACATAACAGCACTGGGGTTCCTACCACAAGCTACTACACCCAGCATTATGTGGGATTACACATAACAGCACTGGGGTTCCTACCACAAGCTACTACACCCAGCATTATGTGGGATTACACATAACAGCACTGGGGTTCCTACCACAAGCTACTACACCCAGCATTATGTGGGATTACACATAACAGCACTGGGGTTCCTACCACAGGCTACTACACCCAGCATTATGTGGGATTACACATAACAGCACTGGGGTTCCTACCACAGGCTACTACACCCAGCATTATGTGGGATTACACATAACAGCACTGGGGTTCCTACCACAAGCTACTACACCCAGCATTATGTGGGATTACACATAACAGCACTGGGGTTCCTACCACAAGCTACTACACCCAGCATTATGTGGCTGCCGAGATTCAAACTCATGCCCCTTGTGCTCAAGTGCTTTACCGACTGAGTTATCTCCCAGCCCTATTTTTTCATTCCTTACAACAATGCAAGTTAGAATTAATTAATAAACTCTTCCAAAGTTATTTTATTATTTGTGTGTGTAGGTACTCACAGAAGCTAAAAGAGGGAAGGAAATGGAGCCCCCTGAGCTGGAGTTCTAGGCAGTTACAAGTCTGAGTGCTAGGAACCAAACTAACGTCCTCTGCAAAAACACTGGGCACTTTTAATTGTTGAGCTATCTCTCAAGCCCCAATTAATCAATTCTTACCTAATATTTCTATGGACAAGTCTGACAAAAGACAATGTTTTCCCTTTAAGATTAGAAAGATAGCAAGGATGTCTGATCTAACAGTTACTGTTCAGCTTGGCATTACAGACTGCAGTCAGCGCAATAAACTACAGAGAAATGCATCAGATCAGACAAGAAGAGAATAGCCTTTTTCAGTGGAGCACATAATTAAGTAAAGAAATCCTATAAAATCTACAAAAAATACTACCAGAACCAATAATTCAGTGTAATAATACTACAGAATCCTAAGTCAATATATTTATAATCATCTTTTCACACACTAGCATTGAACATTTAAAAATCAAAATAAAAGTACTTTTATACTTGCACCAAAACATGAAATATGTAAATACTTATATATTATAAAATTATGCAAGACTACCAATAAGAAAATATAAACGTTGGATTAAATACAGACATGCAGTGTTGGTGAACTGAATGATCCTGTATTATTAAGAACCTACCTACCTCCCTTCCTCTCCTGGAACCAAACCCAGTATTATACACATGCCAGGCTAGCATCAAGCCATACCTCCAGCACAATGCTGTTTAAAATTTCAATTTTATTCAAATCTATCTATAGATTCAACATAATCTCAAACAGAATCCAAATAAGCACTTTTATATAAATTGATACAATAGTTCTTTAAAATTGTATGAAAGTGAAAGGAAACAAGATTAACCAAAACTACACAGGAAAAAAAGAATAAAACTGGAGGGTTTATGTAATTTGATTTTAGGATTTACTATAAAACTACAATAATCCATATAAGTGGTACTGGTAGGTCAACGGAACAGACATATGTATCTACCTGTGAGAAATAAGAATACTGTGCTATCCAAGAGAAAAGAAAGCACACCTTGCTATTGAGAAACTGTATGCAAATGTTAACCGCAGTGCCTAGCACACAGCAGTCACTCGGTGCAATTCCCAACACCACCTCCCAAAGAAAAGAATAGTAGCAATAGTTAAGTGCAACAATGTAGAGGAATCTTAAAATAGTCATGTCTGATTCTGCTCACATAAATACTAAAGTACATAAATTCCTCTATAATAGCAAATTAGTCTAGTGATTACTAGGAGACACGATGACAAAAAGGGCAGGAAGAAAAAAAATCAAGCCATCTAAATAATTTTTTTCCAATGACAGATATATTTCATTATTTTTTTTATTTATTTATTTATTATGTATGCAATATTCTGTCTGTGTGTATGCCTGAAGGCCAGAAGAGGGCACCAGACCTCATTACAGATGGTTGTGAGCCACCATGTGGTTGCTGGGAATTGAACTCAGGACCTTTGGAAGAGCAGTCAGTGCTCTTAACCGCTGAGCCATCTCTCCAGCCCCCATATTTCATTATCTTAATAGTTTTAACCAGGGTAAATATGTTAGCAAGTATGCATGTCTAATATACAGTATACTGCTGTAAACTACACCCCAACTAAAGAGAACATGTGTCCTGAAAATGTTGTCGAAAGTCAATTCTAGTATGAGCAGAGTTTTCAATAACGGGTCTGGTATTGCTTTACTTTTTTTTTTCAGCAGACATTAGCAAAATCCATAAACTTATTCCTTCATATTCACCAATGTCTTTGAGGAAACTCATGGTTTTACTAAGTTTTGGGTGGACTCCAAGTAAGTAAACACCAAAAAAAAGTACACAGAAAATGAATAAGCATACCTTGATTTGTGCAAAGGGTCTTTCATAACCTCCAACATAGAGAAGGCCAACATTCTGTGGAAGCAACCTACAAGGTAGGAAAAAATAAAATAAAAAAACACCTTATATATAAAGTACTGTGCCTTTATAGAAAGGATGTATAATAATAAAGAGTGAGAAGACTGGAGAAAGATTCAAACAGTAAAGTGCTTGCTGTACAACCATCAGGACCTGTGTTTGATTCCTCATAATCCATGTGAAAAAAAACCAGGTGTGGTGGCAACAGCCTGTAATCCAGGCAGTGGGGAGGTAGAGACTGGCTCACTGATCAACCACCAGTCTAGCCTAACTGCCAAATTTTAGGCCAATAAAGAGATTGCCTCAAAAACAAAAATAAACACAAAATAAAACACAAGGTAGACAGCATCTGTAAAACAATACCCAAGGTAGATATCTAGCTACACACACACACACACACACACACACACACACACACACACACAGAGAGAGAGAGAGAGAGAGAGAGAGAGAGAGAGAGAGAGAGAGAGAGAGATACAGAGAGATACAGAAGAAAAAAGGGGGACCCGAGATAAAATAAATGTCTAGTTCCCGTTTTCATAGTCACTCTGATGTCAGTCTTTGGCCCTTCTGTTTCTGTTAATTACTATTGGTAGTTGCATCATTAATTCTTTAAATAGATACATAAATTCCCAGCTGGGTGCCATTAAAGTGATGCTTATTAGATCCCAATATAAACAAATTATCTACCAGAATCAAGAATTTGACGCAGGATACAATTTACAGATGGAATGTGAGGGTTAACATTATGTTTTAGGTTTTAATTGCTATGCTTATAAAACAAAAATACCTCTAACCTGTAAGCCCAAAGAAAGATAGCATGCCATGTATTTTCACTTCTGTGAATAAGTCTGGCTGCTCCAGCTGCACAGGATGTGTATGATCACAGTAGGCAGGAAGTACATAGGCAGTACATTAGGGTGTATACTTGTCCCCACTGGACAGAGGCAGCAAGAATGCAGCCTTGTGGGTTTTGTCTTAATAAGCAAAGGGCTAATGTAATTCATAGCCATTCTCTGGGAATCCTGGGTGTGGACCTGGCCAGTGTCCATTGTTCTGACCAGTATTTAATAATGGTTGCTTCAAACTTGGCTTAAAAATACTGGTCTTATTCTCACCCAGTGGACTAAGAAAACATTTACAGAAAGTTACAATAGTGAAGAAAAGGGAAAAATAAAATCTTCCTTTCTGTTTACTGTCTTGTTCATTTTTACCCTCTGGTGTGTATGTGATGCAAATGTGAGAGGGACGATGCATACACATACAGGCTCTTGTATGTGCCACAGCACCCACGTGAGCATCAAAAGACAAATCTGAGTATGCGTTCTCACCTTCCTCACAGGTCCTTTTGTCAACTGCACTGTACACCCTACGTCCCATCTTGTCATAACAGCACTGGGGTTCCTACCACAAGCTACTACACCCAGCATTATGTGGGATTACACATAACAGCACTGGGGTTCCTACCACAAGCTACTACACCCAGCATTATGTGGCTGCCGAGATTCAAACTCATGCCCCTTGTGCTCAAGTGCTTTACCGACTGAGTTATCTCCCAGCCCTATTTTTTCATTCCTTACAACAATGCAAGTTAGAATTAATTAATAAACTCTTCCAAAGTTATTTTATTATTTGTGTGTGTAGGTACTCACAGAAGCTAAAAGAGGGAAGGAAATGGAGCCCCCTGAGCTGGAGTTCTAGGCAGTTACAAGTCTGAGTGCTAGGAACCAAACTAACGTCCTCTGCAAAAACACTGGGCACTTTTAATTGTTGAGCTATCTCTCAAGCCCCAATTAATCAATTCTTACCTAATATTTCTATGGACAAGTCTGACAAAAGACAATGTTTTCCCTTTAAGATTAGAAAGATAGCAAGGATGTCTGATCTAACAGTTACTGTTCAGCTTGGCATTACAGACTGCAGTCAGCGCAATAAACTACAGAGAAATGCATCAGATCAGACAAGAAGAGAATAGCCTTTTTCAGTGGAGCACATAATTAAGTAAAGAAATCCTATAAAATCTACAAAAAATACTACCAGAACCAATAATTCAGTGTAATAATACTACAGAATCCTAAGTCAATATATTTATAATCATCTTTTCACACACTAGCATTGAACATTTAAAAATCAAAATAAAAGTACTTTTATACTTGCACCAAAACATGAAATATGTAAATACTTATATATTATAAAATTATGCAAGACTACCAATAAGAAAATATAAACGTTGGATTAAATACAGACATGCAGTGTTGGTGAACTGAATGATCCTGTATTATTAAGAACCTACCTACCTCCCTTCCTCTCCTGGAACCAAACCCAGTATTATACACATGCCAGGCTAGCATCAAGCCATACCTCCAGCACAATGCTGTTTAAAATTTCAATTTTATTCAAATCTATCTATAGATTCAACATAATCTCAAACAGAATCCAAATAAGCACTTTTATATAAATTGATACAATAGTTCTTTAAAATTGTATGAAAGTGAAAGGAAACAAGATTAACCAAAACTACACAGGAAAAAAAGAATAAAACTGGAGGGTTTATGTAATTTGATTTTAGGATTTACTATAAAACTACAATAATCCATATAAGTGGTACTGGTAGGTCAACGGAACAGACATATGTATCTACCTGTGAGAAATAAGAATACTGTGCTATCCAAGAGAAAAGAAAGCACACCTTGCTATTGAGAAACTGTATGCAAATGTTAACCGCAGTGCCTAGCACACAGCAGTCACTCGGTGCAATTCCCAACACCACCTCCCAAAGAAAAGAATAGTAGCAATAGTTAAGTGCAACAATGTAGAGGAATCTTAAAATAGTCATGTCTGATTCTGCTCACATAAATACTAAAGTACATAAATTCCTCTATAATAGCAAATTAGTCTAGTGATTACTAGGAGACACGATGACAAAAAGGGCAGGAAGAAAAAAAATCAAGCCATCTAAATAATTTTTTTCCAATGACAGATATATTTCATTATTTTTTTTATTTATTTATTTATTATGTATGCAATATTCTGTCTGTGTGTATGCCTGAAGGCCAGAAGAGGGCACCAGACCTCATTACAGATGGTTGTGAGCCACCATGTGGTTGCTGGGAATTGAACTCAGGACCTTTGGAAGAGCAGTCAGTGCTCTTAACCGCTGAGCCATCTCTCCAGCCCCCATATTTCATTATCTTAATAGTTTTAACCAGGGTAAATATGTTAGCAAGTATGCATGTCTAATATACAGTATACTGCTGTAAACTACACCCCAACTAAAGAGAACATGTGTCCTGAAAATGTTGTCGAAAGTCAATTCTAGTATGAGCAGAGTTTTCAATAACGGGTCTGGTATTGCTTTACTTTTTTTTTTCAGCAGACATTAGCAAAATCCATAAACTTATTCCTTCATATTCACCAATGTCTTTGAGGAAACTCATGGTTTTACTAAGTTTTGGGTGGACTCCAAGTAAGTAAACACCAAAAAAAAGTACACAGAAAATGAATAAGCATACCTTGATTTGTGCAAAGGGTCTTTCATAACCTCCAACATAGAGAAGGCCAACATTCTGTGGAAGCAACCTACAAGGTAGGAAAAAATAAAATAAAAAAACACCTTATATATAAAGTACTGTGCCTTTATAGAAAGGATGTATAATAATAAAGAGTGAGAAGACTGGAGAAAGATTCAAACAGTAAAGTGCTTGCTGTACAACCATCAGGACCTGTGTTTGATTCCTCATAATCCATGTGAAAAAAAACCAGGTGTGGTGGCAACAGCCTGTAATCCAGGCAGTGGGGAGGTAGAGACTGGCTCACTGATCAACCACCAGTCTAGCCTAACTGCCAAATTTTAGGCCAATAAAGAGATTGCCTCAAAAACAAAAATAAACACAAAATAAAACACAAGGTAGACAGCATCTGTAAAACAATACCCAAGGTAGATATCTAGCTACACACACACACACACACACACACACACACACACACACACAGAGAGAGAGAGAGAGAGAGAGAGAGAGAGAGAGAGAGAGAGATTTCTCTAACAGATACTATGAAAAATGAATATGCAATCATTGTCTTTAGTACAATGAGACAGTAACAAAGGAATCCTATTTTAAAATGGGTAAAATGCTAAGAATGGGGCTGCAATGTAGCTCAAGCAGGAAGGGTATTAGCACAACATACATGAAGCCTGGGTTCAAATCCCAGCACAGCATAAAACTGGGTGTACTGTCACAGGCCAGCAATGCCAGCATTCATGGGATCAAAGCAGAAGGATCAAAAATATAAGGTCAGCCTCAGATACACAGAGAGTTCAAGGATAGCTTGGGCTATGTGCTTCTACATCTCAAAAAACTTAAGTTAAATAATAGAACACAATTAACAATAATTCTAGTAACATTACTAGTGTCTCTGGAAATGAGGTGACAATATTATAATCAAAATTTTATAAAGATTTAATTGAAGAACTAGTGACTGCATGCCCATACCTTGTATTACAGATGATAATAACCTTAATTCTGTGCTAAAATTTTTACCAAAAACTTGCCATAAATACCCCTACTAAAAAAGTAGCTTTGACCATGCATGATAAAATATCCCCTATCTGTCACTGGAAAGAAGTGGGGTGAGGGCACTGACTATGGAGAGCTAGGTTAAATATGAGTACAGAGTGGTGCTGGGAATTGACCTTAGAGCCTCATACATAAAGGCAAGTGTTCTATATAGAACTATATTCCCAGTCCACATCAAAACATTATAAATGAAGAAATACTGCCTTTAGAACTTTGGAATGATTAAAGAGAAATCAGTAGTAGAGCAAGCTATAGGAAGGACATAAATACTGACCATAGTGTGTGCAATCACGGAGTTGGGCTGGCCTAACTGCCTTGAGAGGCATGTGTTTATAGGTTCTCAGGTTAGAGTCCATGGCTGGGGGTGGGGAGGACAGGCACAGTGGCCTTCCAGTTCCAGAGAGAAAGAGAGAGACCAATGCACTCTCTCAGGCGAAGCATTCAGGCCACTTTGTGTTTCTCTGTATGTTCCCTCAGAAGTGAAAAAAGCATGGAAGTTTGATGGGACACATGGTCTTAGACTTTAATCAGTGTACCTTGTATAGCTTGTAAATATCATTCTATCCTGGCAACTACAACTGTATTGATCTGGGCAATTGGCACTATATTCTGTTGCTGATAATGTATAAAAAGTCTGATTGCTCTCAATAAAATAGTCACAGCCTCATTCTTGCTGTGGCCCCTCCAACCAGCCTGATTTATTCCTCACAGCCATATTAGGTAACCATGCCTGGTAAGCAAGCATGGACACTTATACCATAGTATATTTCACTCTTTTACCATAATTTTACTTCCTAAAAGGCATGTAAATAAATGGACATATAGCTTTAGCCTTAGCATTAATATATGGAGGGAAAGTCTGTATTCAACACCCTAAATCTCTATGTACAGACATATCTAAGAGTCTATATGAGGTTAACAGCTTTTAAAGACAGGTAACAGAACTGAATTGAGCTGTAGGATAACTATGCATTCTATTCTATCAATCTGAGAACAGAAGACTCAAAGATTACGTATATGTATATGCGCGCGCACACACACACACACACACACACACACACACACACACACACTAAACAAGTGCCAATTCAAAGCAAGCCAATGGAACCTTCTCAATGCGCCATATTGAATACTTAAGTAAATTGTAACAATCTCCTTTTTGTGCTGTTTGTTTTTGGTTTTTGAGGCAGAGCTATAGAGATCTCACTTCATAGTCCTGGGATATACTGGAACTTTCTAACTATACCAGGCTACCTTCTACTACCAAGTGGTGGGTTACTGATATATTACCATAAGACCTGGGATAACCGTCTCTTTGCAATTCAATTCATAGCTTTAAAAAAAAAAAACTAAGTTTTAGAATCCACATTTACTAACAACTTTTCTGAAATCAGAACTTTTTTGATATTAGTGGAATCTTTAGTTGTCACTGGAGACAGATGTGAGAGTGTATGGTTCTTCCTCGCTGGTACAGACTACCTAGCGAGATTAAGAAAGCAAACATATTAAGTAAAAATAAGGCAGTCTCCTCAGTCTCCTCAGAAAAGTCTGCCCCTAACACTCTGTAGGAACAAAACACACTAACAGAACATTTAGAGTAGATATATATAATCCTGAATTAAACTAGTTAGGCAAATCCCGTTTTACATTTAGAATGTGAATGATAATATGTCAATAATATAAGGGAGATTACTAAGGGCATTTGTTTAGTGAATTCAAGTACAAAGCATAGAGGATGTCCCCAAATCTCAACAATGAAATGAGAAAAATCTTAGCCATGCTTTGACAACTAAAAATTCCACCAAGAACTGAACATAGCGGACAATGAGTACTGTTGAGAAGTCAAGAACAATGGCACTGGGTTTTGATCCTACTGCACGTGTTGAAATAATAGGAGCGGCGGGGCTGCGTCCCCAGCATCCCAGACGCCTGCTAGCTTATGCCCGAAATAACAACACACAAACTGTATTCATTTAAAGACTGCTTGACCTATTTCTATCTAGCCTCTTCTAGGCTAATTCTCACATATTAATTTAGCCCATTTCTAATCATCTGTGTAATCACCCCAAGGTGCGCTTACCGGGAAGATTCTAGCCTACGTCCATCCTGGATCGGAGGAGCTTCATTGCGTGCATCTGCCCGGGAGAGCAGAGCATGCCTCTCTGTCTAAGGCGTCTAGCTCTGAGAGGAGCTGCATTACTTCTGACCTCACTTCCTCTTCCTCCCAGCATTCTCTTCTGTTCACTCCACCCACCTATGTTCTAACCAATAAAATGGGCCAAGCCAGTTTCTTTATTAGCCAATGACCTTCCTCCATCATGCAATACTGGCTTTGTGGGAGCCTAGGCTGTTTGGATGCTCACCTTACTAGACCTGGATGGAGGTGGGAGGTCCTTGGACTTTCCACAGGGCAGGGAACCCTGACTGATATTCGGGCTGATGAGGGAGGGGGAGTTGATTGGGGGAAGGGGAGGGAAATGGGAGGCGGTGGCGGGGAGGAGGCAGAAATCTTTATTTGATAGATAGATAGATTAGATAGATGGATGGATAGATAGATAGATAGATAGATAGATAGATAGATAGATAGATAGATAGATAAAAAAGAAAACCTTGAACCATTTGCTGGGAGTAGCCATATATAGTAGTGGTAATTAACAAATGTTCATGGAAAACTTGATAAACCTCTTTTAAAAGTAGGAATGGTTACTGTCCATACAAACAGACAGGAGGAAAGGAAGAGAATAAGAGCTGGCTGACATTTGAAAGCCAACACGCCTCTAATTACTATGCACGTGCATCTCAAGCAGTCTGCCAATCTAGTACTTAGTGTACACCTCCCTTCCTTTAATTTGCTATCTAAAAACCACATTTCCTCAGCATTTTCTTAAATGTTACCAGTTAGGCTTTGTTTTTAACTTTTAAAAACATCTAATATTCTTTATCATATATCTTACTATCTTCACTTGATCAGGGCTTTGCTGTGGTTGTTTGTTTAAGACAAAGCCTCACTTATAGCTTTGGCTGGCTTGAAACTCAGATCACCTGCTTCTGCCTCCTGAGTACTGAGATTAAGATATGCCAAAGATACCATAACTGGCTTCAGTTGAGTAGTCTTAAATATATATTATAATTTAAAAGCCTTATAAGAGTAAGATAATAATTTGCTGTAGTGATATTTCACTTGTATTTTAATAAACAAAACCTGCCTGAAGAGAGTAAAATAGCCACACTGATCAACCTTACAGACCAGGCAGTGGTGACACACACCTTTAATCCCAGTAGCCACACTAGTTTGCCATAGAACTTTAATCATAGCACTAGAGAGAATATAAAACAGGAGGAACCAGCTCTCACACACAAGTCTCATTCTGAGATTCCTGGAGGCAGGATCACCATTTCAGATTGAGGTAGAGGGAATAGTCTTCAGGTCAAACTCCAATTTCTGTCTGGGGGTTCTTATTAATCATGCTATACTTTGTAAATATGTTTCCATTTTTAAAGTTTAATATTTCTTTAAATGATTTTTCTTTTTAAACGATTGTTTATGCAAAATTGTATACATAATTATTGCCAAGTAAGCATCACTTACCATGGCAGGGTGTTTGTACTTCAATACAGCAATCACATTTTAATCTCAACAGTAAGACACTAATTTAACACTAACAGACAAAAACAGGTATTCTCTGAGACAGAAATTCTAGCCCATTCAAGTTCATGAAGCTGTTCTGCCCTTAAGTTAGGTGAACATCACCATGATCTTTATGAACTACTAATGGCCTCTCAAGTACTGGAATTAGTGTTTTAGTATTTATGACTAGGAAGCACTAAATGTTTGGTAGTGTGGCTACCATGTAAGACTCTTGAAAAACAAAGACAGAGTAGTAGTGTTGGAGGAGGGGATTCCTACTATAACCTTTGAAGAACTAAAAGTAGTAAAACTAGTGTTCCGTTTGTTTTTAATTTCCCAGGCACAAATAGTAACAGCTGTCTATACTGGAAAAGTCCCAACATTATTCCCACAAACACCTCTCAATAAATGGAAAGCAAACACTGTTGGGTAAGAGAATGAACACTAAATGAACTTCATTCACTGTATGATGATATATGACAAATACTGATTCACAACTGTGTACTGAAAGACACAGAAGCATCTCTTCAAAAAGCAATCAAGCCTACAATTACCTCAAATTAAAAGTTTTAAGAAAGATGGGTGTGGTGGCACACATCTGTAATTTCAGCATTTCAGAGGCTGAGGTGGAAAGATAGGGGAGGAAGTTTGCTAGAATGAAATCTCAAGAGGAAAAGAAAAAGAACCTAATAATTTAAAATTAATTGTAGGTGCTGGAGAGATGGATAAGCAGTTAAGAACACTGGCAGCTCTTCCAGAAGACTTAGGTTCAGTTCCCAGCACCCATATGGTATCTTACCATCTTCTGTAACTCCAGTTTCAGGAGATCTGATGCTCTCCTCTGTAAGCATCAGGCATATATATTAAACATTCATATACACAGGCAAAACATCCATACACATATACTACATACAATCAGATGTGATTTCAAGCTCCAATAAAATACTTTGAAACAATCTACAGTATTCTTTATCTTTGTATGCTTTCTGTTTGTGCATGATGTGTTCACTTGTGTGAACATGTTCACGTATGTGTGCAGGTACCTATGTAGAGGTCAGAGGACAGATACGGGATCCTCACACTTTGTCTAAGACAGGATCTGTGTGTGTCTAGCCAGCTGAGTCTTGGCTTAAAGGGATTTTCCTGTCTCTGCCCTCTACCTTGAAAGAAGCCCTGAGACCACAGACACACACTATATCATCCAGGTTTATCTGGATTCTGGAAATTCCAGCTCAGATGCTCACACAGAGTATCATGAATATTGTTTACAAAATAGTCCTACTCCTAAGCCTCACAGCATTTGGGAGGAGAGGCTGGAGGGACGGGGGATGCAAACAGAGAAATAACAGAATAATGGGAGAAAGAAAAGACATTTCTGTGAGGCTCAGAATCAAGGTAACAGCTCCTATACAAAAACAAAAGAAACAAGCAAAAAAAAAAAAAAAAAAACAGAATTACCCAAAACAGAAACAGAGATACAAATATTACAATACCAGACTTCAATGGAAATGTAGTCTTCAACTACATTTTAACAAAAACTGGTTTTTGCTGTTTTGTTTGTATATTTGCTCAAGTCAAGGTTTCACACAGTCTATCCTAGAACTCACAGCAATCCTCCTCTCTCAGTCTTCTGAGTGAGTGCTAGGATTATATGCATGAGCCACCATGCCTAGTTCATGTTGTTCCTTTAAAAATATCTATCTATTTATTTATTTGTATGTGTGCACGCACATGCATGTGTGCGCATTGATATACACACACATGTGACTATACATACATGGAGGTAGAACAACCTTTTTTTATCATGTAGGCCCTAGGAATTGAGTCAGAGTATCAAGACTGGCAGTTATGTGCCCTTACCTGCTGAGCTCTCAGTCCCACATGTTGTTCTTAAGTTAGTAAATTTGTTTTTAGTTATTCTGAAAACATTTTGTATGGGGGTTTGTCCATTTGCAATATAAAATTCTTAAGTTGGAGCTGGAGAGATAGTTCAACAGTTAATAACACTTACAGATGTTTTAAAAGACCTGAGTTTGGTTCCCATAACCTACATCAGGCAGCTCATTTGTAACTCCAGCTCCAAGGGATCCAATGCCTCTAGCCTCCAAAAGCACTTGCATGCATGTCCACATATGCATATAATACGATAAAAAATGATGAAAAAATTCTTAATGAATTTAAGTTGACTTTAATGATTCTAAGGGGACAGCTGATTTGTTCTTTTCTGTGCAAATGTAAATCAGAGTAGTTTGAAAAGCTGAGTTCAATAATTAAGTCACTGAAATCATACAGTTCCCTACATAACTATTTAATAATGCTAAGAATTATTTTACGCCTTACCATACATACAGAGAAAGGAACAAATGGCTTACTAGGGGATTAAACTTCAATCTGAAATCTCAGTCATCACCATATTTATGCATTCTCCTCTATTTGACACTAACTTCTTGATACTAATCCCAACAGAATGAAAACAAACACATTATTTTACTGTTGTGAAAAAAGAAATACATTATAGTTTTAATTTAACTGAAGTGAACTGCCTCACACTTTGTGAACTGTTGCTAGTTGGCTAAAGAAAATACTGGATGTAAATACAGTAACACATAAAGAAGACCCTTATGGAAACAATTCTCAAAGCAGACAGAATTATTTAAGCACATACCACATAAGACAAATGTTAAAAGGTTCATTTTCTGGGTTGAGAAAGTCTGAATCTGGACACCAGCTTTTTCTCCTATCTTTCTTTAAAACTCTGCCCTATATATTCTTTAGACAAGATCATTCACTACACAGCCCCCTTTTCATCTAGAAAACAAACAAGAGATAATAACAAAGTAAAAGATAGTTCCACCTCAATGCTATAAAAACTGTAACATTTCAGAACAAAATAAAATGATGCATGTTTTTATACACACTAAAAGGATAACAGTCCATCAGAAAGTAAACTAAGCCAAGTATGGTGACATACGCCTGTAATCCCAGCACTCAAGAGGTAGAGCAGGAGATCTCTGTGAGTTTGAGGCAAGCCTGGTGTACATAGTAAGTTCAGAGCCAACCAGAGATATATAATAAGACTCCGTTTGAAAACACAGAAACAATCAAAAACCCACAAAGGAAAGCACAACAGACTTTAGGCTGTCCCCCCTGCCCACAGTACTAATCTTAAAGCAAAAATATCCCCAACACATTAGACCAGCTCAAAATCTATCAAAATCTCACTCACACACAAGGCTGACAGGGAATCATGAAATGTCAGCTAAACTCTTTTTTACTAAACAGTGCGGCAAAGTCACACAGTTGGCATAACTTAAAATGTCTTAAAAACCAAGGCTGAAGAGATGGCTTCATTTTTAAAAGCACTGATGATAGTAAAACTATTTTATATATAATGGATGGAAAGACACACACAGAGACAGACAGACAGACAGACAGACACAGTGTCTTAAGTTTCTTAGCTTTTCTTCTTGTGTTCTTATGAAAATCTCTCCTGAAACTTCTGGATACCTTTCCAGATTCAAACATTTCTTTATTCAATGACTTTTTTATTTCTAATTTTTTTCCCATTTTGACAGTTAAGAAGGGGGTTACAAGATCAGCAAAGGACATTCTGAAGATGAGTCAACTAAAATACATCACAGAATAGACAGTCTACTCTGAGACGGCTGACTCAGGGTTTGTAGAAGCTTTTCTCATCAGGATATTGTGATGCTATGAAAAGCTAATCATGAAATGTGGTCAACTTTTAACTGTACTGCTTATTACTGTGCAATACAGGCAATTCATTTAAACCCTCTTTACTCTCAGTATTTTATAAGATATATTGATAAAACCTAGTTTGGAGCATTAGGTAAATATACATAGTTAGTTTATGTTTAAATTGACCTACATTAAGAGACCAGCATATACTCTAAAAATATATATCTAATAAGGAAGAAAAATTAATTGCTTCATAAGAAATATTGGGGCTTACGGTCCCAAAAATTAATTTTAGGCAACTCTCATAGGCTGGCCTTAAACTCACAGCAATTCTTCTGTTTCAGACCCCTATGTGTTGTTGGTTTCATATATAAAAAACAAAGACTAGAGACGCAGGTGGTCAAAGGGAACCCAGAAACTCACTGATATAATTAGCAAAGATGAATTCTAGACAAATGGATATCTATGCATTTGTGAATATTAGTAAAGATACTATAAATCAGTACTGATAATTATAAAAACAAAAATAAGAAAAACTATGGACTTACACAATTATGGACTTACACAAACCTAAAGACTTTTAAATGGTAAGAGCTAAAGTTTGTATATTCTCTTAGAAACACAATCATGAAACAACTGTTAATGGTTTCATATTTTAAGATTCTCTTACCACCTGCTATCAAACATCACTTTAATAATTTATGGTGATATATGCCTGGGAAGCATTTTAGAGGCTAAGGCAAGAAGACTGCCGTGGGTTTATGGTCATCTGGGGCTAAAGGTAAGAACCTAACAAAAATGAAAAAATAAAAAAAAAAACTGAAAAAAAAAAAACAAAAAGTAATTGTGAGACTTTTTTTAATTAATTAATTAAACTTAATGAATAAATTAAAGGTATGGACTAGCACTTGAGTGGCAGAGACAGGGGGACCTCTCTCTATATATGAGTGTTACATTAGTCTAGTCTACATAGTAAGTTCTATACCAGTCAGCCTACATAGTGAGACTTGTTCCAAATACAGAGACATAATATCAAATCTCCAGTAAAGTGGCTGATACATGGAAGACGATCAATGCCTGCTTGATATACAAAGGGAATCAAAAGAATATTTTTTAAAGTAGCCTTAAAAGTTAGTGTGCTCTTTTCAGTGAATAGATATAAAGGAAATTTATATGTAGATTACTTTGCCATAAAATATTTTGAGACATAAGCAGGGTGTGACAATGCACACTTTTAACCCTGGCACTCAAAAGGAAAAGGCAAGAGAATGTCTGTGAATTGCCACTGGCTCAATCTAGATACCAGCTTCCAGGCCAGACAGAGATACAGAGTGAAACCCCCTCTCAAAGACAAAGAAACAAATCATACAAAACAGCAAGAAAGCTAAAGTTTCAACTGCAACAAGATAAAGGCAATGGAGGTCTCAGGACACCTAAAGGATCTGTACAAAAAAGATAGCAAATGACTTATAAGTACAAATACAAAGCTTAGCAGAATCCCAAAATTCTCCCTTGATCTAGTTTTGGAAAAACAAAGGTATTCATGAAAAATTCAAAAACGTTGCTATATTATATGCATAGCTGGTAGTAAAACATCTGAAATCATTTTGGCAATGTAACCAACAAACATTTTGCAGATGTTCTAATTATGGCGAGAGTGGCTAGGGTTAATTACTTCTAGGATGAAACTTGAATATTCCACTTCATTTCCTCATTTTTGATTATGCTTACAGTGCTAACAAACTCCAAAACTTTTACTTTCTAGCAGGTAATATTTAAAATAGTTGATAAATCTTAGTCAGTTTAAGACTAGAATCTACTTACAGAATCTGATGTGTATTACTAGGGACCACAGTCAGGTGGGCTATAGACAAGAGAAAAGTCAGGGCTTCAATTAGCTACCCAAGTGCTAGAATCCCTTGACTCCAAAAACATAAATCATTTTTTTTTTTAAGAAAAGGAAAAAGGAAGAAGGAAGAAGGAGGAAGGAGGAAGGGAAGGGAAAGGAAGGGAAGGACCGATACAAATATTGATCAAGTCACCATGGAACTGACACCATCAATGAACTGAAAAGTCTGTATTGGGTGGTAAACTAAGGTAAGACAATGTTGTTTCCAACATCAGATTAAATTTACAGAAGTTCAGGCATCTTTATATTTTGTTGTGTAAGGTATAATCTTTACCATAAGCTATGAACAGTGGCTAATAAATAAAGATGATAATAATAAGCTTATCTATTACACATAATTTAGAAATGGCTACAAGTAACTGTCACTCCTACTAAGAACAGCATTAGTGGATTTATCAGGTAAGAAGGGACATTATTAAGACTGTAATTTAAACAGCTCTAAACAGCAATTTGAAATTTAAAACACTAAACTATTCTTTAATTACAATTCTATCGTAATATCTGGAAATGGTAAGCGCAATGTTTTCAATTACTTTCGTAGGTAAAAATATAAGCAAGTATCATGGAAGTTTAAAATAAACAACTTCCTAGGCCTACAAGTCACAAATAAACATGCACGGTTACAGAGAGAAATCATTTCTGAAGCATATTCTATACCATTCTATTTTATCCTATCTTTGACAGAGTCTCTCTCTAAAGCCTTGGCAGGCCAACAACTGTGTGTGCCAGAACAGGCTTGTACTAGCTTCGTGGCAATCTTCTTCCCAACTACTGAGATTCAAGTATATACCATCACATTCTTCACCCAAGTTGAAATTAAGTTTCTCATTACTAGGGGAAATACTAAAAGATTGAGAATATGGTACTCTAAAATAAAGTGAATCCTAGAGAAAAAATGTCAAATTGGGTTTATCTGGGCTTTCTTTTTTGATATAACTAAAATATATAAAAATACTTTTTTCCCCTTAGAGATGATGCAATCCTTTTTATTGCATATCTAGCTAGAAATGTTCCTAAACTACACGTCAAAATACTATTTGGAGATGGTTTTAATCACAGTTTAAAAAGAAGCCTAAAGAATGAAAATGTCAGATTTCATAGTTACCGATAAAGACTGAAGAATAGAATACTTTTCATTATAACCATTCCTAGCTATAAAAAAGCACTATTTAAAAAGCCTCATATATACCATACCTTGGAATGAAATATCAATAGGACTCTATCTATGTTGATAAGGGAAAGGGAGCACCAATATGATGGGTTTCATTTAAACAACTGACTTCTCATACATTTTCCCAGGGAAGACAACACCAGCACCAATCTCTTACAGGTGCCACTCGCACTATGAAAAGAAAGAAACGCACTTATGCCACAGTTAATACATAAGAAATAATGATTAGAGGCTGGAAAGACGACTCTATGATTATTAGAGAGTTTGGTAATCAGTACACATGTCAAATGGCTCATAACTTTCTTTTTTTAAGATTTTTCTATTTTATGTATATCATGCTCTATCTGGACGCATCCCTGCATGTCAGAAAAGAGCATTAGATGCCATTATAGATGGCTGAGAGCCAACCACCTGTAACTCCAATTTCAGGGGATCTGAGGCCTCAGGCTTCTAAGAGCACTGGCATTCACAAGCACACACCTACTGTGTCAGACACACACCTATGCATAAATAAAGACAAAATCTCAAACAAACAAAATGCTTACTTTTTAGAGAACCATCTGATATGTTGCTTAACTTTCCTTCTCTATAACCATGTGTATTCCCTCAAAAGAGCGTTTTGTAAAATGAACAAGAAAACTAGGTCATTAACCCAGGTCACTGTGATAAAAGACTACATACTAAGATATGGAAATTAAAAACAAACAAGCGAACAAAAACCACTGGCCCTGACTGTGGTACTGAAAGGAAGTGTTCTGCAACGATAAAAACAGAAAAGGCTAGGCACGGTGGCACACACTTTTAAACTACTCTGGAGGCAGAAGCCAGGGAATTTCTAGTAATTCAAGACCAGCCTGATCTACATAACAATTTTCAGGCCAGTAAAGATCATACAAAACAAAACTACTTCAGTCAAGTAAACTTTAAACCACGTGGTAACCTCTCTTCGCTTTTTGCACTCTGGTACCTGTGCTCTGAAAATACTAATGGTCATGGAGAACTTGTGCACCATGGTGTCACGTAGTAGTTCAACAGTGACAGCTCTGCACTGCTGCAGGAAATCTGTGTGGTTGCTCTGAGACTGCCAATGGAGTCGGGCCTTGGTTCAGAGGTTGGGGTCCACATTCAGCAGACAGGAATGGACCACAGAGTTCTCTGATGGACTGATGTGGGATTCCCCTCTGTATGCTGGGAATATGTTTTATTACTGTTGGTTAATAAAGAAGCTTCTTTGAGCCTATGGCAGGCCAGAATATAGCCAGGTGGGAAATCTGAACTGGGATATAAAGGGAGAGTAGGTGGAGCCAGGGAGACAACATGTAGCGCCAAAGGAGACAGATGCCCCCGAACTTCACTGGTAAATCACAAGCCTCATGATAAAATACAAAATAATAGGAACGGGTTAATTTAAGAAGAGTTAGTTAATAAGAAGTCTGAGCTAATAGGCCAAGCAATGATGTAATTAACATAGTTTCTGTATGATTATCTGGGTCTAGAGCAGCTGGGAATGAACAAGCAGCCTTCTACTACAATGAATTCTTAAGAGACAGATGGACACACATGGGAATAGGGAGGGGGAGATGGGCAGGCCCTTTCAACAGGAAAGCATGGAGAGTGGAGGTTCTCCGTGCTCTGTGAATCTCTCAGGTTTTACCCTAGTATGTGACTCCTGATTATTTTTTCTTATTAAACAATGATCAAAAATGCTACACTACACAGTCACATCACCACAGGAGAGAGGACAAAAATATGCTAAAGAGACATTGTGTTCCCATAATTTTAGGTACTATTTACACTGTTGTTCTTGTCCTGTTTGATTGTTAGTGTTGTTGTTGTGATATTTTATTTGTGTCCTGGCAAACAAAGCTTGCTTGAAGATCAGAGGGTGTCAGTTTTTATCCCCATGTATGACTCCAAGTTTTTATTATTAAGACAAATTAGGATTGTGCATCAATTAACCCCCATTCTTACTTTGCTTCAAATTAAACTTTATCCTAAATCTGTATAGCAGAAAAAAATCTGAGTATACAAAGATTCATTTTGATATGAGGTTTCCATAAGTAATAGGTTTTATTCTATTTAAGTTTTAAGGCATCCAATGGTATGTGTGTGGGATGTCTTTAGGACATCCCCTGAAGATAAGACCCTATTAATGTATAATGTCAATGATAATAAGCAAAAGTTATATATGACAAATCTATAATATAAAATAATAAACCATGATCGTCGGATTAGGTACTTATAGGATCAGTTTTGTTCTGTTTTCTATTTTGAAGCTAAGTCTCACACTACAGACCTAAGTGACCTGGAACTCACTATGCAAAACAATGTGGCCTCAATCTCACTCAATTCTCCTACAAATCCTGAGATTATGGATCAGCCATCAAAATGTTAAGAGGTATTTTAAACAACAGTCTAAATTTATATTTTCTCTCTCCAAATTCTCTAAAACTACCCATAATAAGGATCAGTGAGATGGCTCAGAGAATAAAAGAACTTACCTCGAAAACCTGATAATCTGAATTTCACTCCTAGAATCCAATTAGAAGTAAACTAATTCTTGAAAGTGGTCCTCTGGCACACACGCACGCGCATATACACACACCATTTATGCATACAATAATAAAACAATGAAAAAACTGAATCTATAATAAAGCACCTGCTATTCAGAAGATCTGAAACCCCAGAGCCAAATATTTTCTCCAAAACTACTAGTTAGTGTTCATTTTTCCGGTTCCAATTGCGTTTGAAGAATACAGATAAGAATTTAGTTCTTCAGTGCCTCTTATTCCATAAAAATAACTAGTCAAAAATTTCAATGTGTGTCCCCAAGTAATGATGTCACTATAATCATGAAAACTGAAATGGAAAAGTTCTAGTAGCATACCAATAATAAAAAAAATGCCCGGACAAGATGAAATCTATAAAGGTTTCTTAACTGCTAAAATTAAGAAATGTGACTATAGTTGGGCATGATGGTGCATGCCTTTAATCCCAACACATGGGAGATAGAGGCAAATTGGTCTCTACGAGTTTGAGGCCAGTCTTGTCTACAGAGCAAGTTCCAGGTCAGCCAGGGCTACATAGAGAGACTTATCTCAAAAATAATACACCCTTCTCCACACCACCCCAAAAATGCAACCATTATTTGGAATCTGGTGAGAGGTCTTTCCAAACAATCTCCTCACACTAGAGGGAAGACAGACAAGATCAAGCATCTGCATGACTTATGCTGGATTTTGCAATAATGCAATCACAATCAGAGCAGAAAGAGATGTTCTTAGCAAATAGTACAGATATTATCTCTGTTATTCATCCACCATAAAATTTACTGGGTGGAAATTCATGTAGGATAATAAGTCCTAGACTTGATTGATTCTTCTATCTAAAAAATTTTAATTATATCAAATATCAACTACTATAGCCAAAAAGTACTTTTTAAAAGCATCAAGTAATCAGAAACTATAAAAAACCTCAGACATTGTATTTGGCAAATGCCAGACAATTATAACCAATCCATCTCATAGCCACTGCCTACACTTACTGAGGTGCTGCTAGCTCTGCAGAAAGAAAAAAACAATCACCTATCAAGGAACACACACTTGGTCTAAGTGTTTTTCTTATGACTTGGACAGAGACAAGAAAAAGTAGCAGGAGGTCTTTGTTTTCCTTTCAGGCAAAGAAATGGGTAAAAATTGTTTCTTAGAACATACTTAAAGGGTTCTCTGAAATATGGCATACAACTAGCTCAGGTGACAGCTGATACCATTTTCCTAATTCAGAGAATGTATTAGCAGTTTTACAATAGTGATAATGTCATCACCATCTCCAAAGTACAAAACAACCCTCTGAACACAAGCATGGTAGGTTTTGCTACAATACTTTGCTCTAACAATACTGTGCCTTACTAAAAGACACCATAAAATCAAGACTCACAGTTCAATGTGTGCACTGTGGTACAACTATCCAGTATGGCTTTTCATGACTTGTTTTTGTTGTTGTGCTAGAGAGGAAACCCAGGGCCTTGAACAAGTCTAGGTAAATGCTCTATCATTTGGCCATACCTAGACTCTGCCTATGTTCTAAAACTATACTAATAAATTAACATTATACCATCACATTCTGCAGAGACTAAACCAGGCAGGAATCTGGAACTAGAAAATAACCTCACATTGTGTAATCCAAGAACCTAAGTATCCATACCAAATTAACCCCTTCTTTTGTGTTACTAGGTCCAGAAGGGCTTCTAGAAACAGCATAACAGGCCATAGTTGCTTAGTTACCTCACTGACCACTATCCCAAAAGAAACAGTCTGCTTTCTTAAGGTGACCCATAAACTGTAGAAAGTGAGTGAATGAGTGTGTGTTAGAGAGAGAGAGAGAGAGAGAGAGAGAGAGAGAGAGAGAGAGAGAGAATGTGCAAAAGCCTTTGCTCTCAAACTCCTTTTCTCTCTCCTGCTCCTTTCTAAGCCCTGGAAACTACTGCTTACTATCTGATGTCATCTGTGACCATGATTTCAACCAGATTCAGCCTTTTCTGGATGTCAAGGCATGCTGCCCTTTCTTTTTTTTTTTTTTTTTATTGAGAAAAGGAAAAAAAAAAAAGGTTTCTGTCTCCTCCCAGCCTCCCATTTCCCTCCCCCTCCCCCCTCCCCCCCCCCCCCCCCCCCCCCCCCCCAAAGAGAAGTCAGATGCTGCCCTTTCTATAACCCACCACAAAGCTGGTGCTCTCTGAGATCTGTCAGCACTCTAGCCCTTGGGTAGCTACCAGGCTGTTCAGTCACAAAGTGCTATGAAGCAAATTTTAGCCTTTGAGGTAGTACTTCAGAGCTTCAAGATTTTTTTTCTCTTCTAAAAATAGAATTTTCTGCTGAGTGGGGGTGGTACATACCTTTAATCCCAGCAGCTGGGAGGCAGAGGCAGGCAGATATCTGTGGGTCCTGAGATCACCTTCTTGGTCTACACAGCAAGTTCCAGAATAGCCAGGGCTACACAAGAACCCATGTCTTGAAAAAAAAAAAAAAAACAATAAATAGAAAAAAATCACAAACAAAAATTTTCCTCATATGCTTCCGGAACTTTTATCTTCCTTTAGGCTTCAGACTTTGGCGACTAAGATGTCAACCAAACACACCCAGAAGGAAGGAAAAACTGACTGCACCAGATGATCTGTGAGTGTCTAGTTGATGTGAGGGCCCGGTCTGGTGTGGATGGTATTATCCCTAAGGTGAAGGACCTGGGATATATAAGAAAAGTAGCTGAAGGAGAGCCTGGGAGCAAGCTAGCAAGTCTCTGCTTCACATCATTCCTTGAGCTCATACCCTGCTTTCTCTAAACTGATAAGATGAAATAAACTTTCCTCCCCAGGCTATTTTTGATAATAAATGTGCAATCACAGCAACAGAAAGTACACTAGAATAGCAATATTATGAAGCAGGACCAATTCCTTCTTTGACAAGAGATAACATATGGTGCATATATGTTGGTCTGGAGGTATGTCTTCCTTATAAAAAAAAATTTCTAATCTCATCTCTATGCAAGTCATACAAGTCATCTTTTGTCATTTATGCATACTGAATTTTTAAAACATATATGATATACACATACAACTTGGTTAAGGTTACTTTAAAAATATGTGTACACGATATGCTCATGTGTGTGGAGTAACATATACTTGCATGCACAAGTATAGACACCAGAGGTATCAGGTATTTCCTCAATTGCTCTCCACCTTATCTATCACTGGACCTTGAGCTCACTCACTGAGCTAGACTGGTGTGGTGGTTTGAATGAGAATGGCCCCCACATGCTCATATATTTGAACATATGGTTCCCAGTTGGCGAAAATGTTTAGGAACTCTAGTTTCAAGGGATTCCATACCCTCATCTGACCTCTGCATATACTACACACAAGTAGTGTACAAACATGCATACAAGAAAAACACCCATACACATAAAAGAATTTTAAAAAATTTAAAGGGGGCTGAATGTAGGTAATCATAAAAGAAGACATAAGCTAATTGTCTTTCTAGTTTTAACTCTGACATGGATTTTTTTCCACCTCAGCCTCATGGACTTGGGCTGTTTGGCTGACCTCCATGGTTTCAGTAAGTCACGAGCTGCTACTGGCTCGTTAGTAAACTACAGGGAGTAGTAAACTACTGTTTGTTTCAAACTTCCCAGTACTAAGATTATAAACCCATAGCATCATACTGGCTTCCTGAGTTCTAGGGATCAAAGTCAGGTCCTCATGTTTACATGTTAAGTACTTTATAAAATGAGTTAACTTCTCTGCCCAAGAAAAATATCCCTGTTGCTCTTTCTTTGACTTTTTAGGACAGGATTTCTTTGTGTAGCTTTGGCTGTCATGGAACTCTATAGACCACACTGGCCTCAAACTCAGAGATCTACCTGCTCTGTCTTCCAAGTGCTGGAATTAAAGGCATGTGCCACCGCTCCCAGAAAATCCTCTCTCTCTTAATAAGTATCATTTCTAAATGCCAATTTCCAGTAAGCTCCTTTCCCATACCAGCCAGGCTCTCTTATCTAACAACACCAACATACTAAAATTTGCTAAAGTCCGGATTAGATTTTTAGAAAAATCCATCGCTTTAAATGCAGCTGGGAAAAGAATGGGGGGGGGGTCACAAAAACTATCCTTCAGCCTTCATAGGCAACTGCGTATATGTGTGCGTACACATATGTGTGCATACACACACATCCCATAAAGGGCAGGGGTACATTAATAAAATTTTAAAAGAGAAAATGATGTCAGGAGAGAGTAGAGAAGCATTCATCAACCTGCATATACAGGAAGACAAAAGCCTCTGAGATCAGGGGAAACCACTTATTCATATATAGCTCCTTGTCAGAGGCAGCAGTAAACAAAAGTAGTCTTCCAAGAGTGCAACTTCATGCCATCATTGCTAAAATAAGATGGTAGCTAGAACCTGAATACAGTGTTTGGTGCCATGTTCAAAGTGTTGCATTAATTCATCAAGGAGGCACTTCATCATTAAGACGAAAGCTGGTACACTTCTCCCTATGCCTGACCACCCTTGCTATGATGTGATCCTGTGCTGTTTGATTTGTTGAGCTCCTTGATTTATCTTCACCTCCTTCATCTCTTTTTGCTCCAGCGAGGATGTATTGACAACTGATCCTTGTTTTAAAGTCATTAACTCTCTAAGGTGAGTTTAATTCTCTGCTTTCTGGGTCTGTCACAGTCAAGTCTTGGTCTACTTTATTTAAATCTCCATTCACATGAACTCTGTGAATTCCCTCCATAATCATATCCAAGTTTTGTACTCTCTTGCCCACTACATTTTCTTTTTAAAATTCCAATATATTTATAAGGCTCTTTTCAACTAAACCACCTTTACTTTGTGTTCTGTCTAGCAACTAAAACATTTCCTATTTAATTTTCATACATTCTAAGATCTGGAACTGTCTGGCGTCTGTGGTACTATAGTCACGGCAGCAGTCTAACATTTTTTCCATAGTAACAGTTACTTTTATTTATTGTCGTAGGCCACTCATTCCTTTAGGCAGGGTTCATGAGTCTTTTTATTTCCTGCACATAACAATACACTGATGGTTCTCAAAGGATACTTAATGAATAGTGATAAATCAGCTGTAACTAGCATCTCTACTTATATTAAAAGTTGGAAAGACAAGCAGGAATAGTAATTTTTCTCTTATTCATAAATTACATCCTAAAACAGATGAAAAGGTCTTTGTTCCTTAGTAATGAATTCATGTAATTTACAGTTAATTTATTCTAAATTCCCTTGAGACCATTAGCATGCACTATTCTTCCTATAACGAATGCACACTTAAATGTCCACCCAATTTTTAAATATAAATAAAATATTAAAATACAGATGCTACTGAAAAGAGAAATTTTCTATCTGAGAAATTTATGTAACTACAAGTGGTCAGTAAAAATAGATCTAACTTTTATACAACTTGTCATTTTTAAGCAAATTAATGAAAAAATGTAATTTTTAAAAGGTGCAGTCTACACTTCTTTTGATGAGTAAAAGATGGTTCTATCATCTAAAATAGACTCTGTTTATCAATATGAGTATAAAGAATCTTTTGTGGAAAATACAGATACCAGCATCCTCAAGTTGACAGAGGTTTCTAATTATAAAAACACATTTCTTAAAAACAGAATGTTAGATCAGTAGTGTTCTTACCAGACATGTTGGTAAACATGTGCCCAAGACCCAAAGTCTAAGTTTCTACTGTAGTGAAACAAATTTCTTATAAGAAAGTGTATTTTTTAAACAAAGGTCATTAACAGCAGGGACCAATACAATAAAATTAAAGTACTAGAAAGTACTAGTTCCATCACTATACATAGTCTTGCAAAAGTCTTGAATTATAACTGCCCCTATTATCCCTTTATTAAAGACCTGAGAGTCTAGCCTAAGATAGTTTTCTAATGTACACAAAGAATGAACCAAGCCTCTCTAATCCCTCCCACATATACTCTCCCCTGAGACGCAGAGCTTGATATGAGTTCCATTTCCTTGAGATAAAAGGCCTGCATTAACAATGATGTGCCCTTTCTTTTTGTAATAAATTTCCATATTTATATTTTGAGGCTGTCATGTGTTAAAGGATATTAAATATCATCTCATTATAACTAACTCTTTAAGCCAAAATAAATGACTTCATTCAACATAGACATTGAAAAGTAAAGGAACATATTATGAATTATTTTTAAACTATTTTAATAATTAAAGCTATTTAACCTAATCTTGATTTTATATTAGAAATGCACATTGGTTAAAAAGCTCAAATCTCCTTTCCTTTTATCCTTAAGTTATAGACAGGAATTTGAACTTGGGATATAGAGAAACTAAAATACTACTTTGGGTCAAATCTCAATAAACCAAAACAAGCTTAATTTTTAAATTCCACATTCAATCATATAAAACATAGTCGCTGGACTAAAACATGGTTTCACTTCACTAAGGTTATTTTTTAAACTGCCTTTGTAGTAAGCTAGTGTAATGCCACAGAAAATATTTTACCCCTTTGAAAAATTAGAGAAACCCATTTTAGGAATAAACAGGAAATCTCCACTTTCAAAACCAATATGCAAAATAGATTGGTTTTGATAATATAAAGATTCTGGTGATCCAAAAGAAATCACCAAAATTCTAAAACCTACAGACAAGGGAGAGAATGGTATTAAAGTTAACTTACAGGGAGGAAGAAAGGATCAAAAGTCTAAATGAGAGCAGTATCAAGATTAGCAGATCTAAACATCATTCACACAGAAAGACGTGAAAATGTCCTAGAAGGGACATGCACCTTCTTTACCCAGGGTTTCCTGGCCTTTTCCTCATTCACTTGCCTGCTCCTACTTTTGTGAATGCTTTCATTGACCCTCTGGATATTCCATTCAGTTCTCTAACGTTCCTGGTCCTCGTCCACCTTGAGGCTGCACTGCTGGACAAGGTCGCTTTCATGAACCTCAACTGAAAAGGCACAGCAAGAAAAAACTCCTCCTCTTCTACTTTACAGCTTGCCTAGTTTGTCGCTTTTCTATGAAAACTTAGAAAATGGTCCCCAAGCTTCCTTAAGAGCAAGGGCACATAGAACCTGGAAACAACCTACATGCCCCTTGACCAAAGAATGGATAAGGAAAATGTGGTACATTTACACAATGGAGTACTACTCAACAGAAAAAAAAAAAGACATCTTAAAATTTGCAGGCAAAATGGATGGATCTAAAAAACATCATATTGAGTGAGGTAACCAGACCCAGAAAGACAAATATAATATGTTCTCACACATAAGTGGTTTTTAAACATAAAGCAAAGAAAACCAGCCTACAATTCACAATCCCAAAGAAGGCAGACAACTAAGAGGACCCTAAGAGAGATATGCATAGATCTAATCTACATGGGAAGTAGAAAAAGACAAGATCTCCTGAGTAAATTGGGAGCATGGGGACCATGGGAAAAGATTGAAGGAGAGGGGAAAGGAAGAAAGGGAAGCAGGGAAAAATACATAGCTCAATAAAAACAATTAAAACAAACAAACAAACAAAAGAAGAAGAATAAGGGCAAGTTTCAGCAGTCAGATCTTTACTTCTACCAATGGAGTATATGTGTATGTATCAGGTGTGTCCCCCAAAATAAAATTCAGATACAAATGAATTTTGTCGCAAACACTTTTATACACTGAGCCACCACCTCACTGGTCCTGCTTTTAAATTCTTTTATCAATGAGACTCAGTGACCACAAAAGGGAACCGTAAATTTTCCCCAGTAACATATGGATTTTTATAAAAGGACAAATCAATGAAATAGAAGATAATCTTTTATTTTCCTGAAAAACTAAGATTATTATACTTTGGTATAAATTAAATTTTGTTCACAGTATTCTTACCCTAGGGTGTAACCTACTATTATTGTTTTACTAAGTGGACTCATACTCAAAGTGTCTTGGAAACATTTATGTTAATGCACAGAGATTAATGCTTCTCTCAAAGTCAGTCAGAGAAACAGCTTTATGCAATGAGTGGTAAAACTCCTAAATGGTCAAGGGGCTGAGAACAGGTGGCTACTAAATGCTCAACCCTAAATAAAACATTTCTATCAACTCAAGACTCAGAAAACATAGAAGAGGGGAGCATGGGGAGGAGTGCTGTGAAATACTGGTTTGTGAACACAACGTTCGCACCAAGTTCGCATAGTTGTTGAACTCACAACAACTGTTACTTGCACAAGACTGGCACTAGTCAACATTCCAAAAGAAATAAATGCAAGAGGGTCTCATTAGGCTCAACTCCTGGCTGAGGATCTATTGGTAATGAATGAAGAAAGAATCATTCTCTTCTAGGGTATGTCCAATGAGTTATAAAAGAAATTAAAAAAAAAAAAAAGGAAGAGGAGGAGGAGAACTAAAACGAGGGAAAACGAGGTATTGGGTATGGAAGTCCCACAAAGTGTGAAAAGAATCTGGGTTGGATATGAACAAGGTACATTCTATACTTCTACACACAGACACACACCCCTTTCATGGCACTCACTAACCAATCTTTATAATACCACTGATGGTACTATATAAGTAGAATCTCCAAATTCTACTTCTTTAAGTAATTTAAAGTATAGTAAAATTAAAACTGCGGGACATTCATTTCAAAACAAGGGAGAATAAAGTGCACAGCAAAACAAAGGCATGTCCCTACAGAGTTTATCATTAACTATATTCCTACTGACCCAATTCTTTCTTAGACAAGGACATTTTTCAAATATCCTAAATATTTTGCCAACATGGTGCTTTTACTTATGACAGTAACACTAGTATAAACAAGCATAAGTATACATTCTTGCTTACTGCACTAAGCCTCCACAGCTAGAGAGAATGTTAATACATCAGAAAAATAAACTTGACTCAGTATTAATCAAACTATTTAGACAAAATATTTTCATAAACAGCCTCCCAATCATGCATGTGTGTGTTTGTATACAAAATGTATCCCTATAGTCTAAAATTATTTCTATGTGGCTAGCTAGATTGCTCGCCGGGTACAGGTTCTTGCCACCAACACTTGATAATCTGCAGACCCACATGTTTGAAGAACTAACTTCTACAAGTTGTCCTCTGAAAACTGTACACATATACATACATACACACACACATACATACATAAATGAATAAATAAATAAAATTATCTATCCATGGATTAGTAACAGACAAAGAGACCTGAATATAATAAACTCAGGAGCCAGAGAAAATTATTCTTTAACAAATTTTTTTTCTTCTTTTTTTTTTTTTTTTGTTTTTTTTTTGTTTTGTTTTGTTTTTTCAAGACAGGGTTTCTCTGTGGTTTTGGAGCCTGTCCTGGAACTAGCTCTTGTAGACCAGGCTGGTCTCGAACTCACAGAGAGCCACTGGCCTCTGCCTCCCAAGTGCTGGGATTAAAGGCGTGCGCCACCACCACCCTGCTAAAATTGTTATTACTCTTTAACAAATTTTTGCTATTAAGCACAATAGCAAATTAAGTCACAAAAAGTATAAAATATTAAACACTTTAATTTTAAAAACTAGCATTAATATGCATCATTAATCAAGTACCTTTCTTTACTTAAGATTCACTACATTACACAACACCCCTTTTTGAATATTTATATTCTCTTAAAAGATATTTATATTCTATTAAAAGACTAATATTTAGTCTTCGAGTATGGACTTTTGCAATCAATCATATGCCCTTGCCTCCATTATCTACAAAGGTGCATCTATACTTTACCTTTGACAGACAAAACAAACTTCAATGGCATGCCCTGAAAACTTTACCCCTTTGCTATCATTATCCTATTTACTTCCTCTTTAATATTTTCCTCAATTAAACTTTTCCTATTTTATTGTATTTGCTTTGCTAAGAAGCTTTTTAATCTGTAAAAAAAAAAAACCAAGGTTTTGAAAATACAATAAATATTCACACTAAACATTATTATAGTAGAGTCAACAGTAAAAATAGATAGTAAATAAAAAATGAATATAGGTCAATAATGAAGAACTTCCCCTAATAAAGTATAAACAAATGCCCTTCAAAAGAACAACCCCACTGATTCAGTACCTGTAGTTTTAAAATCAATGATCTCATATGCAAAATTTGATTGCTGAGATTATTTATTTTATATTGAAACTTTAAAATTTGAAAAAAGCTTTGTCAACAGTAAATAATGTGTAAAAATGAGATATACATGTAATATGTGGACTATTTTACTTTCTTTTGCATAGTAAAGTAAACTAGCCTATAAACAGTCAAGTCTTATATGAAATATGATTTCATGCAAATCGGACAGGAGGTGGGGTGAAAATTTATGAAGGTAGTCAGGAATGGTAATATAGACTAATAATCCCAAGACTTGGGAAACAATACGATCTTGAGTTCAAGACTAGCTGGGGCTGTACAAGGCAAGAACAGATTTCAAAAACTAAACAAAGTCCTTATTCGGGCCTGGAGTACACACTTACCCTTCTCCTCCCATTCTTGTTATCTTAAGTCGAAAATCCACCGAGTTCAGACTAGGAGGTTTCCATTTCAAAATATCATCGCATCGCCCAGGCTTATATTTCTAAAGTAAAAACAATTATCAGGAAAAAGGTAAAATTTAGGGTTCAATTCAATTCACACATAATTTTTATTAAGCAACATTTCTATTTTTATTTACATTTTTTGTTAATGATTTATTTATTAATTATATATACAGCATCTACCTTCATGTATCCCTGCAGGCCAGAAGAGGGCACCAGATCTCATTACAAATGGATGTGAGCCACCATGTGGTTGCTGGGAATTGAACTCGGGACCTCTGAAAGAATAGTCTTAACCTTTGAGCCATCTCTCAGGCCATATTTACATTTTTTAAATTACACTTATTATTTGCTTGTTTATGTGTATGCGGGTGGGTGTGTAAATACAAAGACTCATGCATGATGGTCAGACATAAACTTGTGAGATGTTAGGGCTCAAGAAACTCCTTTTCTCAAGGTACAGCATTTAGATAAAAGTCAGCATTCCCTCAGAGATTTAAAAAGATAGTTTTTATTGCTAAAAGGTCTGAGGTGCCTGTTAAACATATCAAAGCAGATACTCTCAGCATCAACAATACCTGTTAGAGTCATCTTGGCTAGCAAACTCCCCCCACCCCCAACCTCAACCTCTCAGCCTGAGTGGTGTGAGACAATGATCTGTATTGTCAATTATATTTTAAATAAACGCTGATTGGCCAGTAGCCAGGCAGGAAGTATAGGCAGGTCAACCAGGCAGGGCAACAAGAACAGGAGAATTCTGGGAAGAAGATTCTGCTTTCTGCAGTTGTGACCCAGCCACAGAACAAGCAAGATGTGACTGCCGCACCGATAAAGGTACCAAGCCATGTGGCTAAAATAGACAAGAATAATGAGCTAATATAAGTTATAAGAGTTAACAAGAAGCCTGAGCTAATGGGCCAATCAGTTTATAATTAATGTAGACCTCTGTGTGATTTCTTTGGGACTTAATGATTGCAGGAACTGGGCAGGACAGAAACTCAGTCAATACCTGAGCTTCACTCCTCTTCCCTGCAGCTTCTCTTCCCTACTCAAGCATGTTGGCTATGCGGGTTCTTGGCCTCTTGGTTTCCTGGCTCACTAGTGGCCTCTTAGTTTCCCTTTCTCCTCTCTCTTCTTCCTCTCTTACTCCCACTCCTCCTCCACCTCTATGGCCCCATTAAGTCTGGACTCTTCCAGAAGTCTCCAGCTGAATTCTGCCTAATACCTATAATATTCGTACAATAAACCTCCTATATCACCATACCTCAATTTTTGTTCACCTGGTGCCGAAACCTTAGAATTGGCATATATGATTTCTCTTCAAGGGTCTCAACCACTCCACAGGAAGCTGCTGATTTGACTCTCCTAAGGTATGTATGGATCATTGTTTGTGCTGGTTTCTGCTACCCATCAAATTCGACTCCAAATTCTACAGTCTTCATCTGCTTCTTCCCTCAACCTGCTCAAAGCATTTGCCTCTCATCTACTTACTATACAGCCTGCTACACCTTCCTGGGGCATCTCTTTATGCCCTCCATGTGAACACATCTTTCTTTTTAAAGACGCTTACCCGTCTCCTTCTATCAGAACCCTCCCTTTTCCCAGAAAGTTCTCCTGGTCCCCATAAGAACTGCCTCTCCATCTCTTCAGATGCTTTATCCTCTCCTCTTCTACTGAATAAGTGTCACCCTGGAGCTGCCTATTACATCTATTAAAACTACAAAAGTCACATTGTTGTGGCAGAAAGCTCCTCTCACTATACTGATCCCCCTGATACCTGGAAAAGGACGCTTCTCCCCTATGATTTGGAGAGATGGAGGGCAGGCGATGGGATATGCGAGCCAGGATGACTCTATAACAATTTTGGTGATATTGAGGTATCTAGTGGCCAGTGTGTTCGAATTGATGTGCTAAACAGCACCTTAGGCAAAGGTTAATGGAGCAGCCATATGCCCCTTTTGTCAAAGATAAGAAAAACGATTCATTTTAGCAATAGGAACTAGCTGCTTAAGTTCCTGAGGGAATGAATGTTTGCTTTTGTCTAAATACCAGACTTGAATGACAAATTTCTTGAAACCTAACATTCCAAGCTTTTTGTTGATGATAAAGGGGTGACAGAATCATACAGGATAATATTATAACTTCAGCTGCTGAACAGGATTGCTTTGGCCTTAGGCTGTAAGATTCAGGAAGTCTGTGAGATTTTCCCATGGAAGAGGAGCCTGTGAAAACTGACCTGCTCCGGCAGAGCAGGGCAGTCAACCCAACAGTGTCCACAGTATAGGCAGAGCCCTGGACTCTTTACCAAAGTGTCCAAATAATTTACTCCTAATTGTTTTGGCTATATACCTTATTTTTTGACAGGGTTTCTCAGTGCTTCTGAGTTTGCTGAATTGACTGGATACAAGGATATCCCCTTATTTTTATCTTCCTAGTGCTAGGACAAGCATCTGCCACTACACCAAGTCAGTTATTGGTTTGTGGGTTTGGAAGAAACTGAACTCTAGTCTTCAAGTATTTACAACAAGTGCTTTTATTGAATCACCTCTCGATCCTAATGTTGTTGCTCTTTGAGAACTATCGTAAAGGTCAGTATGGCCTCAAAATTCACTATGTAGTTGCAATGACCTTGAACTCCTGAACCTGCTCCCACCTCCCAAAGTGCAGATCATGAGCCTTTTTCCTTCTCTGCCCCCCCTCCGCCCAACATTCTTTTTTTTCTTTTCTTTTCTTTTTGGAGGCATCAGGGATAGGAGTGAGACAAGACTGGTGTGGAACTCGTTATGCAGTAAAATTTGGTCTTGAATTGACAATAATACTCTTAGTCCAACTTCCTGAGTGCTAGGATTACAGGATGCACCAACATGCTCACTTTCTTTGTATTATATTAACAATTTATCTTTCTTCCTTTCCTTTCATTTTTCCCTCTTTACTAATTTTTTAGAATACTGGAAATGTTTAAACATGGGGCCACTTGGATACTAAATCCAAAAATGACCTACCTCCCATAACTCTGTTTATTTTTCATTTTGAGATAAAAATCCTACTAAATTGACCAAACTGGTCTTGGCTTTGATGTCTTAGGTTCCAGAGCACCCAAAATTACAGGCCTGTAGCATCTGGTCTGCCCTTAACAATTCATTTTACTGCAGGGCTGTAGAGATAGCTCAGTGGTTAGAAGCACTGCCTGCTGCTCTTCCAGAGGTCCTGAGTTCAATTCCAAGCAACCATATGCTCAAAACCATCTGTAATGAGATCTGGTGCCCTCTTCTGGCCTGCAGGCAGACATGCAGACACTGCATCCATAATAAATAAATCAAAAAAAAAATATTTTGCTGAGCAAACATTTTTGTTTTAATTAAGTCAAAATTAACCACTTTTAGGGTTGGAGAGATGTCTCAGTCACTAAAGGCTAGGCTCACAAGCAAAAATATTTTTAAAAGCCACTTTAAAATTATGTAATTTGTGGAGTTTACTCCCTGTTTAAGAAATATTTTCTTGATCTAAAAATCACTAGAATTTTCTGCCACATATTCTTAAAGAAGTTTCAGTTTTAATTATTTTGGATAGATGATACATTTCTTATTCTTTTGTTCTACGGAGAGATGTAAAGGAAAACTAGGCGACCAGGGGAGAAGTAAAGGGTAAAGGTCCTTGCCTCTCCAGACCATACAGAGGAAGGAGAGAACTAAACCCACAAGGCTGTCCTCTGACTTCTGTGCATAAACGCCACTCCTATCACATACTATGTATATATAATAATCATAAATATCTTTCAAAAAAGGAAAACTAGATTTACTGCTTGACAGATATGTACGCTATTAGTCCAATAACGTGTGAGAGATTGCACTTGCTAAAGCACCTTTTCCAAAAGAATAGCTGTCCCAAATGTCTTTCTGCCCTCCTTCATCTGCTGCACTGCCAAACACGCCTTCTATCCTACTAACAATCAGAATCTAGTTCAGAAACACTGCATCTCTACTTATTAGGTCTCCTTGAATGAATCTCAGCAATGCTATAGTTTTCAGTGGACAATTTTTGTTAATTCCTGATACTCTAGTAAAATGTCTAACACAAAGAAATTCAGTTTTGCTTCTATATATCACCAGTAAATTTCTAGATTCCAGAGCTAAAAGAAAACACACTAAAAATACAGCTCAGAATGCATGAAGGCCTGGCTCCCATTACCAACACTGCACCGGCCTGCAACTAGAATAACTCAGAATCAATGTACTCTCAATCAACAGTCTTTTTTTTTTTTTTTTTTTTTTTGCAGAAATAGAAAAGCCCACCTTAAATATCATATGAAACTAGAGGCGACCAACAAACTAAAATAATATTGGTGTCAGAAGACATATTTTCAAAAAAATTAAGTCTAGGTCTCGTACATCTTAAACTAGCCTCAATCTTACTATGTTGCCAAGAATGACACTGAATTTCTAAACTTCTGATCCTCTTGGTTCCACCTCCCAAGTACTGGGATCACAGGCATATCACCAAACCCATTTCATTTAGTACTGGGGATCAAACCCAGGGTTTCATGCATGCTAGGCAAAAGCTCTACCAACTAGGCTACCTGAAGCTAATCCTTTTTAAAAATTTACTACAAGGCTACAAATCAAACAGTATGTTACTTTACATAAAGATAAACATACAGGTAAATGGAATAGAATTAAGAGTACAAAAATAAGCTCTATGTGTATAATTGACTGACACTTCACAAGGGCATGAAGTTCATTCAATGGTGAAAGAATATTCTCTTCAAGAAATAGTGCTGGGCTATTGAGATGATTCAACAGACAAAGGCGCTTTCTGAACAAGCTTTCTGACCTTTGTTCAAACCCCTGGACCCACAATCCCACAATGTTGTCCTCTTACCTCCACACCCTTCTCCATCTCTCCATCCCACCTCCAACACACACATCATATATACACACAATAATAATAAATAAATATATTTTAAATAAACAGAAAGGATGCTGCTAACCTTGACTCAGAAAAACAAATATTATATTTCTTTCATATGCAGACTCTAGATTTAAGTGCAAATATATGAATAATATATATGTATGTATGTATGTATGTATAAGGGTGGGTCTATGTGAAGAAAGGAATAGGTCCAAAACTAGAAGGTGAAGAAATAGAAAATAAGAGAGTAATAAGAGGGAAAAAACGCCTCATGCTCTTATATATGAATTCTAGACTTGATTTCATACACAAACACATATGATATAAAAGCAGAAGAAAGACTATTTGGAAGGAGGAAAAGGAACAGTTGTGGAAGGAAGGTGTCTTAGTTACATTTCTGTTATTGTGATAAAATGCACACACAAAGTAACTGATAAAAAGACAGGTTTGAGTGAACTTTCAGTTCCATAGGGTTTGAGTCCATGAAGGACCAATGGCATGGCAGCAGAAACAGTTGGGAGCTCACATCTCAACGGGCAAGCAGAAGACAAAAAGTACCCTAGGAATGATACAAGTCTGTCAAGGCCCAACCCCTGTAACACACCTCCTAATGCTTGCCAAACAGTTCATCAACTGGGGAAGAACATATGAGGCCCATTCTCAAACTACCACATGAAGTTAACAGGAAAGGTGTGAACAGAGATAGGTACTATATGACATACATGTGTGATAATATTCTAATACAAGCCTATCTGTATACTAAATAAAAAGAATTAAAGAGGCCAGAGAGATGTCTCAGTGGTTAAGAGTACTTGTACCAGCTGGGTTCCCAATGCTCATATGGTGATTCATAACCATCCATAAGGATGCACAAAGTACATATCAAACAGGCAGGCAAAACACTCATGCACATAAACTAAGTAAAATTTAAAATTTACAGAGAAAGGTACTAGACTAAATTTTTCTTTTATTTTTTTTTTCATTTTTATGCTAATATCAGAAAGTGACCATTAATTTGATGTGGGATTCCCCTCTATATGCTGTGAATACCATTGGTGAATAAGGAAACTGCTTTGGACCTATAGCAAGGCAGAACTTAGCTGGGGGGGGGGGGTGACTAAACTGAATGATGGAAGAAAGAAGGCAGAGTCAGGGAGAAGCCATGTAAGCTTGCCAGAGACAGACGCAGAAACTTTGATGGTAAGCCACAACCTTGTGGTGATGCACATATTAATGGAGATGGGTTAAATTAAGATCTAAGAGTTAGCAAATAAGAAGCTAGAGCTAATGGGCCAAGCAGTGATTTAAATAAGATGGTTCTGTGTGGTTACTTCGGGTCTAAGCTGCCAGGCGGCTGGGAAACAAACAAACAGCCTCCAACACCATTGATGTTCACATGAAACATCGAAATTAAAAGCTGAGAGTGGGAGGCATTTCTATAACTGCAGAATTTGAAAGTAGAGTTACTAGAATCAGGAGTTCAAGGTCAGACTGCCCGGAGACCTAGTCATAAAACAAAACAAAACAAAACAAAAAACAAGGGGGCTGGAGAGATGGCGAGATGGCTCAGTGTTTAAGAGCACTGACTGCTCTTCTGAAGGTCCTGAGTTCAATTCCCAGCAACCCACGTGGTGGCTCACAACCATTTGTAATGAGATCTGGTGCCCTCTTCTGGCCTTCAGACATACACGGAGGCTGAACACTGTGTACATAATAAATAAATAAATCTTTAAAAAAAATAAAAAACAAGGAGCAATTCATTCTTTTAACTATTTTTCTCACATACTGAGTATATAAAACAGATCTGGGTATGTAAAAAAAGATGTTTCGATCAAGTAAATTAAAGGATATACAAGAGGAAAAAGTAATACTGAGACAATAAGCCACAAACAAAACAATGAGGATTCCCTACCATACATCATAGTCAAGAATCTAAATATTAAATATTAAAATCCGTGTGGCGAATACTCAAAAAGCTAAAAATAAACCTACCATAAGACCAAGTATATTCCCAAAGGTCTCTGCATCACACTCCAGCTACTTGCTGAACCATGTCCATTGCTTCTCTACTTCTACTAGGTAGGAAATGGAAACAACCTCAATGTTCTACGACTGACAAATAGATAATGAAAATGTGATATATGTACACCATGCAATACTGCCATTCCACTGTAAGAAAACTGAAATCATGAACTTTGCAGGGTCATGAATGGAAATAGAAAATACCGTACTGAGTGAGATGATACAGATCCAGAAAGACATCAAATGTTCTCTCCTATTGGAGGCTCTTAGCTCCAAATCTGAAGAGAGGTGACTAGAAACAAAACTCCTCAGACTTGCTCTGCATAGTTCCCTTACTGCTCAAACTGGATAATGTTTCCAATTATCAACTCATCTCTGAAAAGACTATAATAAAATTTAATTACTGATGACAGAAGTTACAAAATAATCCCACACTAGTTCAAGATTACATATAACAAAGGGTTATTTATTTAGGGAAGACTCACAGATCACTGTCCTAGATCACAGTCCTCTGCATGAATGGGGAACAGGAACCAAAAAAGCAGCCAGGAGCAAAAACCGGAAGCAAGAGAGCGAGCACACACTTTATAACTGCATTTATAATATAAGAGCTCCATACCCAAGTGGGCTGGTATCTTAAAGGCTATCGGCCCCAAAGGAGCTCCCACAGCAACTTACATTTGCTAATTAAGGATATTTGATAGAAATCTCAGAAAGTGAGTCATGACATAAACAAAGAGAGTAAAGAAGAAAGAAGTGTCTGCAGAAAAGAATGAGTTGTAATGTCGACAGCAAGTCCCTATGCCTCACAATGCCTATGCATAGCCCTCTTGAATCCATCCACAGCCATGGGCAAGGGAATTCATACTCAGAGACAAGTCATCATTTATTCATGTTTGTTTGTTTTTATGATAAATGTTAGAAAAAAAAGAGACAAATAAATAAATTCTTTTTTTCACAGTCTCCAAAGTAAAAGGGTCAAGATATTATATAAAAAAGGTTAAGGTTTTTGAAAGTAAATATATATGACTTACCACATTTGAAATATAAACTTTTGCTTAAGTATACAAGTATATACATACTCTAATACACAATAAGGAGTGATGAATTCACCAGCATACATTCATATTAAAATCATTATCAAAGCTCTAGCTAACTGATAAATATGATTCCTATAAATAAACCTGATTTTAACAAGTGAACTGTTTAAAGGAGAAAAACAAGAGAAATACTTGTGTTTGGACACAGCCCAATATAATCTGAGATGTCCACAGTCTTTAAAGAAGCAACAATGCAATCAACATAAATATTAAAAATATCAGACTATGAGAGGGAAATGTAAAACATAGCCGAACCTCTGTTCAAAGTGCACTTTAGTGTGGCTATAAAGAAAATACATGAACTAGACAGAGGGAAACTGACAGGTATGTGTAAGGCGGCAGTTTTCAACTAGATGGTGTCCCTGAAGAGGCTGAAAATGATGGAAAGACTGGCATAAGGAAGGTATATTACTGCCATCTAGGGGCGCAGCCAGAAACATCACTATAGATACACTGCCCAGAACAGGCCAAAGGAAGAAACCACAAGTCAGTGACAGCAACTGCACAAAAAGTAATGCTTAATTCCTCTTTGACTTTACTAACTTAATAATATTAAGGAAGTTTAAAGTTTTACTTCCCTAAAAACAGGGTGTCTAGACCAAAGTTGTATGTGCTTCTTCAAACTCTAGTAGCCATGTTCGGAAAATACTGTATCTCAAGCTTCCCACATGATGGCTTCTCAACCTACCATCTTACCATTTGCTGCAATTCCACTCTTTAAATAAATATGGTCTTCACATATCTAGACTCACACCTTTTTGTTTTGTTTCTTTTTGAAACTGGTTCTCACTGTAAGTCACTTCTAGAAGACTCCAAATCCACCCACAAAAATTATTCCCAAATCTTCATTTCTTAATTACTCTCAAGGAAACCTAGGTATTCCTTTATGAATAGGAGTACATCAAGCACAAATCCAACACCCCTTGGGTCCAGAAAGTTTTAAATCTAAAATGAAATCACTCGTTTTTTAAACAAAAAGCTACCCTTTCCATGTTGAACAGGAACTCCTACCTAGTCAGGTTCACTTTCTATACAGATGACTCGACTCTACCACTCTGCACTCATCACTTACCCCAGGATTTCCCTCACTACTGTGATATCCCAGCTGCTACCCTATAGCCAACAAACCCTGTCAAATCTAACTATTCTCACTCCAGCTGATTGGCTAGTTGATTGAATAGGATTCAAGCTTCTGAAACTAACAGCCACGCCCCCAATCTAGCCTCCTTTGTCTCCTCTAGTTTGCATCTTCTTCTGCAGTCTTTACATGGAGTAATAAAGACAGTAATAATTTCTAATAACTATCATTTACTGTGCATTTTCCTGACCAACCATGGGTGCTGAGTGCCATCAAATCACATGATTCTTAGAATAGTCTATAAATAGGTTAATTCACCATAATCTCCTGTCTTATGGGTCACCAAAAACAGAAAATAAGCAATGTGTCTAGACAGAGTAAATATTCAAATCTAGATATATTATTCCACATAAAAATGCACACTTACTACTATAATAAACTGGGCCAATAGAAAAACAGGGATTCACATAACACTAACACACACACACACACACACACACACACACACACACACCTCAAAGTGATTAAACCTCCAACTGTAAAACCAGGAAAAACCTTAGGGGAAAATATCAAGAGATCTTTAAACTAATTTTCTAGATACAGAACTAAAAGCACAAGCAACAAACATTAACAAGAAAAGTACCACTCCATTACAATAAGAAAAACTTGGACATTAAAGGAAACACAATATAGGGTTAACTACCAGGGGAAGGGGGGTTAAATATTTGAAAGCTAGATGTCTAATAAGAAATTTAATATACAAAAATATATGGTCACATAACTCAAAAATGAAATATAAATGATCCAATTAAAATAGGGACTAAGAACCTGAACAAGGAAGAAACAGATGTTAACAGACGTGTGTAAGACGATGTCTACCTACTCAGCCATCTCCAGAGACTGGAAACCAAACCTCAATAGGAACTCACTTCACATCTATTCAGATGAATAGTAGCAAACAGACCAAAAAGAGCAAATGTTCTTGTGAAACAGGACAAAAAAGAAAGCATTGAACACCTGCTGAAAACTGGCACAGCACTATGGAAAATAGTGTAGAAATTCCACAATGAACTACTAAATGAGCCAACAATTCCATTTCTGAGCACATCCAAAGATACCGAAAGTAGGATCACTGAGAGGAACCTATGCTTCCATACTCTCTGCAGCACTGCTCACAATACCCAAGCATGGTAACAATTAAATTCTTTAATAGATGCATGAGTTTTTAAAACATAACAAATAAAGGAATTAAAATTGCAATGGAATATTATTCAGCTTTTAAAAAGAAAAATATCCCGCCATTCTCCACTTTACAAGTAGAGCTAGAAGACATTCTGCAAACTAACATACAGAAAGAGAAAGCAAATGGGATCTCCCAAGTGCAATCAAAACTAAGCACTCATGAAAGTAGAAAGAAAGATGGTATTGCCAGGAACTGTAATCTCGAGAAAGGCATGAAGTTGACCAATGGCACAAAATTAGTAAATTTAGAGATGATTGATGTTGATTATATGGAATGGGCTGATCACTTTATAAATGATTATCAAAACACCAAGGTGTAAACCTTTAAAAACATACCATTTAGGGGATGAAGAGATGGTTATGAGTGGAGGTTAAGAGTACTTGCTGCTGCTCTTGTAGAAGACCCAGTTTCAGTTCCCAACTCCCACCTGCTGGCTCACAGCCACCTCTAACTCCAGTTCGAGGGCATCTAACACTATCTCCTGGCCTTCTAAGGCACCACACACAAAAAAAGTGGGCAAAACACCCATATTCACGAAATAAAAATACATCTTTTCAGTAATGCACAATTTGTGTAAGTAAAAGTGTCACAAAATAAGAAATTTTAAATATATCTTCTAAAGGTCTATATGTTTACAAATGTATAAAGTGTAAGAATGACCAGAGCAGAGTCCCCAAGGCTGCTCGGACTACTCTGGAGTTCTGCAGCATCCCCCGGCACCAGGACAGCTCAGGGTCTTAGCAAGCACAAGACCATGTGTTCAATCCCTAGTACCAGAGGGAAAGAAGAAAGATTCATGCATTATCAGGAAAATATTTATATTTAATTAGCTCCTAAATTGTTGTTACAAGCATGAGTGACAGGCTCCCTCTTTTCATTAGAATTCTATATGATCCTATGAATGCTAAAAACCTTATCATTAGTATTATATGTTAGAACAGAAGTTTCTGGATAAATACTAAAATGCAAAGCATAAAATGATACCAGCTTTGAAAGCTGAGTGGAAATAAGAATGCGTTAATGTACTAATACTTGCTCAGATTTGAATAAAGAAACCATGAAAACATAGGTAAAAGCTTGACTAGAGGTGAGGGCATAAAGAAAGGTACATGCCTTTAATTCCAGGACCAAGAAGCAGAGGCAAACAGATCCCAGCAAGCTTGAAGCTAGTCTAGGTTACACAATGAGACTCTGCCTAAAAATTTGAAATAATAAAAACTAAAAGAGAGGAAAAGCCTGTTCTATATATCACTTTTAGATTCACTGTTACACTTCTGTGAATATATTATCTAGTGAAAAGTTGAAACTAAGTATACCGCCGTAAATTCTTTAAAAAAAAAATCTACCATTATGTTTCAACATTTAACAATAAAGTACCAATAATAATAATAATAATAAAACTATCCTATTCCTTGGGTGTTTAGCTGTCATCTATATGAGAACTGACTTTCTATGATCTGTATTTTCACCCTCAAAGGCATCACTGATCCTTTCATTTTCTAAAGAGATTATATTTACTTTCCCTTTCTCAGCCTCCAACATGTCATCATGACCAATTGTTTTAACCATACAGTTCTACAGAAGAATATACATCTAAATCCAGCTAAGACTGGCTAAAAGTTTATTTTGTCATCAAAATCCACGAGAAGGCATATATTTATGAATTATGAAACCTAAAAATTGTTTTCCTTTTTCTTCCTTCCACTAAGCAGTTAAGAATTGCTACACTCTGAAAACTGAACAAGAAAAAATATTTTAAATGAACAAGGTGTATTTTCTTTCTTGACATTTTACTATTACAATTCCTCAGAAGTGATTATATTTCTCAATTGAAAAAATAGGACAGTTCCAGGGTGGGGGTGGGGAGATGACACTTTTCCTGTCTGCCAGGAAACAGAGCCCTTCTTCAGCTGAAGACCTATCAAAATATGCAAGCTAATGTCATGGAAACAGAAGCTCTCACCATGGCAACACCGCCCTGCTAAAGAGAAAAACCACTGTAACTGGTCATGTACTTCAAGACAAGGCATTTAGACTAATAACCAGTTTTCATTTTACAATCTATCTATAACAGTCTTTAGACCTAGCAGTAGTAAAAATTTCATTAAAATATTAATATTTTGCAAGAATGAAATATTAAAACTAAATTTGACTCTAAATTTACATGTAAACTGATTAATGCCAGAGACCTAAAATTAAGCTGCCCAACTTTGGAAAGAACACATCATAAAATAATTGTATCACTACTAAAGTAAACACTTTGGTCTCCACATAGAAGCAGTTAAGTGTTTTACTAACTGCCGTGTCTCTTCTACACAAGTAGTTTTTCTAAAAGTAAACAAAAGTACTTGTAAGATTTCTATCCCTACATCAACTATACAATATACTCTATTTTTAATTAGCTACATAAAAATTCTTGTCTAGAAATATTATTTCCACAATATTAAAGTAAACCAAGCTAGGCTTGGTGGTACATGCCTTTAATCCCAGCACTGAGAGGCGGAAGGAGCCCTATGAGTTCAAGGCCATCCTGGCCTGGTCTACAGAGGAATATCCAGGTTAGCCAAGGGTACGTACTTGGATGGATGGATGGATGGATGGATGGATGGATGGATGGATGGATGGATGGTAAAAAAAATGAAGACAGTTTTTAAAAGATCAAATATTAATCAACTTTATTATCAAACTTAAAAGAACAGCATATTACATAAATTACCATTAAAATCTGGTAAATAAAAAAGATTTAATGTTAACATCAACTTTGTAAATTAAATGATCTAATAGCTATCAAGTAAAAGACTTACTACTTTAAAATGTCAAGTTACTTTTTATGAATAGTCATTCTTCAGTAACAAACCACAAAATAATGAGTGATTCATAATGACAATTATGTACAGAACTAAAGCCATTTAATATTAGCAGTCTAGTAAGAACTGTTTGATTTATGACACAGACTGATAACAGCACAGGAGTTCAATTTGAAAATGGATTTTTAAAACAATTTCAGTTTAAAGGCCCGAACTTTAAACCCTAGGTGGAAAAATATTGAAAAAAAATAGTCATTTTTTTAGAGAAAATACAAATTCTTCTCAAAATATTCAAATGTATTCAAATGTTTTCTCAAGTATAATTGGCATTTCAAATTTTAAGCTTTATTTTTAATATTATGTGTATATGGGGAGGAAGAATATGATGTAAGTGTGGGTGCCTATGAAGTCAGATTCCTGAATAGCTGGAATCACAGTTACTTCTGAGTTGCCTGACATGGATGCTGGGAACCGCTCTCAGATCCTCTTTAGGAGCAGTATGTACTCTTAATCACTGAGACACTCTCCAGCCCACATCTCAAATGTTCGAAATGGTATTTAAAATTGTTTCTGTCCTCTGTAATTCCTAAAGTAAAACCCTAATCCAACATCATGGCACCTGAAGGCATTAGAAAATGGGACCTTAGGAGAGAGAAGGTCAAGAATCCCCAAAACTGTCCTCTGGCCTCCGATGCACACTGACTTGTCTTGCCTGAACCCGCACACACACTGAAAAAAAGATAAAGCCTTTCAGATAATGAGACGATGCCATTAGCACTCTTTGTGAATGAACCCAGGTCCTCCTCACACCTCAAGGAGTATTGTGAGAAGATAGCCCTCTGTGGACTAAGACAGGGGCCCTCACCCTACACCAGTCAATCAGTATATTCATCCTGACCTTAAGCTCCAAAGAAAAAATTCTGCATTTCAAAGGCAATTCAGTTTGTTGGATTTTATCGCAACACCCAAACCAAGACACGCTGTTGATATATAATACAAGACATCTTTAAATTAAAAAAAAATCTTGAATCAATAGCAAAACACATGGAGAAACAAAAAGGTAATTAAAAGAGAGCAAACCTGGGAAGCTAAGGCAGGAGGATCACAAGTCCAAAGCTTGTCTGGGTTATAGAGAGACTTCAGCTAGACAGGCAACTCAGTGAAATCTGTCTCAAAATAAAGAGTAAAAGGAAAGTAAGAATACAGCTTGTGCAGGAAAGTACTAGCTTGGCCCAAGGAGGCCCCACCTTCTGTCTCTGAGAGCCCCACTCCTCCCAAAAGACTGGCACTATATATATTTCAGTGGTAGAGTAATGCTTACTCCATGTGAGGTCTGGGTCCCACCCAAAAAACCAGATCCAGAAAAGAAAAAATAAGCTGGCTCTGCTGTAAGGATGATCGGAAAGCACTAGCAATTAGGAAAATTGATTGTTGTGAATATAAAGACTGAAGGGAGAGACAAGAACAAATATACCAAGACCAGATAGAACATTCCTGTGGTTCTACAAACAAAAGACAATTAACACAAAAAGAACTGCAGCTGTGACAGTGGTGACAGACAAAAGAATAATTTAAAAAACAGTTGGAAGGTAAAACAAGACTTGTGATGGTAAGAAAAGAAAGAGTCAGAGATGACATCTATCTTTCTGGTTAAGTTACTGATACACAAAAAGACCAGTTTGTATGTTTGGCCATTAGCGTCTGATTGCATCGAGACACTAATCAGAAAGTAATGTCTGAGAAGACACATAACTAAATCTAGAGTTCAATGGACGTAACTGGCTAATGGAAGGGAACTAAACCCATGAGTGTAGATGCAACTGCTAAACAGAAAGAACAAAGGGCCTTACAACAACAAGCCTCAAGATGATAAATTTTAATGCTGTGAAGGACGAAGAGCTGAATGAGACACAAGAAATGGCAGAATACTAAGAGAAAGCCAGGAGTTTGTGGTGACACCAATGAATACTAAAAGAAACAGCAGACATATAGACTAACAAACACTAAAGCAAACCCATAGTTCTCCACCTTCCTTATACTGTGACCCTTCAATACAATCTGGCATGCTGTTCGGACCCCCAACCATAAAGTTATTTTCTTTGCTACTTCATAAATGTAATTTTGCTACTGTCATTAATCATAATGTAAATATGTAATATGCAGAATATCTAATATGTGACCCCTGTGAAGGGTCGTTTGACCCCATCTTCCAAAGGGGTCTTGACCCACAGGATGAGAACCATTACACTAGAGGGTGGAGTTAAAAAACCAACTAGTTGAAGAAGCATCACTAGCAACCTCTCCAAAGAGCAACCATGAGCTGCATTACACACAGTAAAAAGTCCGAGCTGCTTAGGTACTCGAGGCTTCCTCCTACTGACTCCATGTGGTAAGGCAATTTGCAGACACCTAGAACTTTGAAGGTTTGGGACTAGTTTGGGAACCAGTTGACTAAATAAATAATCCTGAAATTAACTTCTTCAGCTAACTTTCTATAATTTTTCAAATTTTAGTCTACTTTGAATCAGTTCTGTTGTGATGACTAATAGCTACTGTGGTTTTATTCAAAATCTGATATTCTCAAATTTCTTTATATAAATGAAGAAATATTCTAAGCTTTTCTTTCTCAATTAAAGTCTGGATTCACCTCTTATAAAAGCAATAAGCAATTCTCTAGATAGCATTGGGCTATCTAAAAGTATTGGGCTCCCAAGATGGCTCAGTGAGTAAAAGCACCTGGTGCCAAAACTGATAACTCAGGGCTCCCCACTATGCAAGGAAAACTAAATCCTGCAAATTGTCCTCTGCCTTTCACAAGCATACTATGGTATGTGTGCTATATGTATATATGTGTACACACACATACATAAGCACAAATAAGTAAAAAACAGTTAAAATTTCTCTTCAAAATAGAACATTAAATCAAAAATTAAATATTTTTTTCCTAAACTCACTTTTGTGACCTTGGCCTGATTAGAATGATTATTTAGATTTCAGTACCAATGCCTTTAATATTTCATCAAAATTCACAGTAGTGTCTTTCTTACAGCAGAACTTACATCTAACCTATTAAGTGACTCAATACAATAATAATTAATGTAACAGAAGAGAAGTAATTCCTTACCACATTTTAAGTAACTAGCAACAAACATGCTGTAGCCAAGCAATTTTTTTCATGATGCATGGATGGATGGATGGATGGATGGATGGATGGATGGATGGATGATAGGTAGGCAAGACAGACAGACAGACAGACACAGGCATATATCACACATCGGTAATATTCATCTTTCAACACTCCTTTGCCTTTGGAATGTCTTTGCGGTACCAGGGAAAATACTGCAGGTAAAAACCAAGCTTCAAGTATTCAGTCCCTGCCATCAAAGGAGAACAGCAAGAAGTACGACTATCTATGCAAACATTCAAGAGTAGAAGCTTCAGTCCAGAAATTCCAGCACAGGAAAACAAACCTGGAGTTTGGGAGAGTTTACCCTCTTAAGGGTAGAACTATATCCCTTTACCTTTCTTAAATATCCTTCATGATTTCATTTTTAATTATATGTATTACTGGTATGGTTGTGTGTGGATATGTGCCCTCAGAAGCCAAAGGACAGTGCTGGATGTCTGGGAGCTGACGTTTAGACTGTAGTGAGCTCCAGCATAGGTGCTGGGAGCTAACTGCAAGAGCAGTGCTCGCTCTTCACTTCTCTAACCTTTCCTTTGCCTTTTTACTCTGAAAATACTGACAGGAGGGAAATGCCATCAGACAAGAGACTGGAGGAATGGTCTTTAGACAGACAGAAGAAATTCCCAAGAATTGAACCATAGGATCTGACATTTAGGGCATTAACCAACAAAAAACCAAAGGTTAAGATTTGCATGTAACTTAATATTAAAAAAAAACAATAACTTATGACATTATTTTACCATAATAGTGAATCCCAACCCCTTTTCAATTACTAAAACTAAGTTCATCAAAAAGTTCTAGACGTTTCTGGAAAAAAAAATCAGGAAGATTGGGAATTTTTATATTTAAAAATTCTTGGTCTGATCAAAGCCCTAAACTTCTCATATAGAATTTGATTTTAATACAGTGCCTAAGGTAATTTACAAATCTAACTAAAACAGAATGAGAAATTATACTGAACATTAGGACTAATGTCCAATTATTATGACTAATAATTAGAAATGTCATGGTAGACTATAACAAAGAGAATGAGGTTAAAATGGGTCCCTAAACATGCCAAGAATCCATGAATTTTATATATATTTGGCATCATAATACTTACATTAAGGCTCTTTAGATGGAGAAATAAGACTAGCTCATCTAGGTGAGTCTTGCACACCTAATCCTAGGTCAAGAATGCCTCCAACCTCATCAAGTGGCAGTGCTGGTGATACTGTCATAAACAAAAGGACTTAGCCCAGGCACACAGGAAAACTATTACCAGATAAACCAGTCTAAAGACAGTTTCTTTTTACTAGAAAAGCAGTAGGGTAGTTTTTTGTTTTGTTTTGTTTTAGGGTTTTTCATTTTTTTAATATTTGGTTTGGGTTTTTCTTTCTTTAAGTTTTTAAAGTAAAGTTAGTCCCCCCCCCCCCCAACATCAACCAGAAAACCACCCTTAATTTTCCAGGAACTACTCTTAGTTGTCCCCTAAAGGTCACCTACCTCAAACAAAAGCATCTTATTCTGGTCACTCCTGACAGCCTGTACAACAGTTAGGATCCCCACCCTGCTGACAAGAGGCTGACAAAAAGCTGCTTGCTTTTCTTGCTTGTCTTGCTGCTCCCTGAGAGATGACGTTGGCAGTTTGATCCTCAGTAATTCATATTTCTGACTAGAGCAGCTAGTTTAGTAGGATCTCTGTGATGTTAAATTTTGTATTTGGTGCTAAAACCTGGAATGCACACTGGACCATCCCCACAAAGGGCCCCGTTCCTCTTAACCGATTTTTGACACCCCCTAGGTGTGGATCACTTCAATTCATCTGCTTCTCCACCTGCTCTAGTCACTCATCTCTATGCACCTACTCATTCAAGTGTCTGAGCTACCTGTTGTGTCCTCTTGGCTCATGAGTCAACCATAAAATTGCACCGATGTATTAGTCTCTCTACTAATGTCTCATGTAGGAAGGAGGCCCCTCGACTGACCCCTGGGCATGTCTCTCACAGGTCTCTAAGTCAGATTAGGAACCACAGATTCTCTGGCCAAGGTACTTACTCCCCCTAGTCTCTCCCATTCTCTTACTCAGCTCCTGGATGCCTCTGATCTGTCTCTCAGCTACCTCCTGAAGCTTACTCTGTCTCCCGCCTCCCCCTAAGGGCTGCTTTGACTCTGTCTCACTCACTGACTTGCTGGAGCCTGTTACTCTGTCTCTCTCAGGTCCTGGAGCCTACTCTGAGAAAGTCCCACAAGTATATCAGACAACTTCTCTATGCCTTCCTGGGCTCTACAGTGTTGGAGATATTCGAATTCTCACTCTGCCACAGTTCCTGTTTAAAATATTTTCCCCCAAGCCTCTCCCACCTCCTCTTCCCTGCTTGTTCTCACAGCTAGCTCCTGTCTCTAACCATAGGCTCTTCTCAATCAGAATTAAACTCCTCACCTACATTCCCTAATCTCTTTCCCTCCTCAGGCTCAGATTCCATTAAGGTACACTGCTTTACCATGAATGGCATAGCCTAAGTACAAACTAGATAACCTGTCTCAATGGTCAACAAAAAGAGGGGGAGGGGGTAGGCACACTCAGTTTCCAAATTCTCACAGATTGTAACAACTTCTGCCACCACATAGCAAATGATCCAAAAATCCCCTTATCTCTAAACCTTTCTCTACTCTCCACTCTAATATCTTAAGCCTTCTTTGCTCTCAGCTTCCTCTAGCTCTTCTTCACTGTTCACAAAATCCAGTCTTATTCAAATGTGTTTTGAGTGTAAATAACATTAAAATATGTCAAAAGCTGGCTTTTAAGATGGGTTATGGCCTACTCGCTCTAAACTTAAGCATGCTTGTTTTAAAGTTTCCTCCAAAGTCTCTGTCCTAAGTCAGGCAGGCCACCTGACTCTATAAAATGGAACAGCCCAGGAAAAGACCTTGTGCGCTTTAAAACAGCTAAAAATTAAACTGCTGCCAATGGGGATTATCTCATACTCCTCTTTCTTAGTTGTAACTCCATAAACATGGCCTTCTCTTACATCTCTAAAACTTTTGCTAAAGCATAAATAAAGTTTATCTCAAGATTTCTAAGACCACTGTGCAAACTTTCTGTCTCTCGAGTTCTATACACTCATTGAGTGTGGCTCAGAAAATGAAATCTGTAAATTCTGTAATAAAAAATTTAGATTAAAAGTTGAAATAAAAAGGATAAACAAATGCATATATAGGTAATCTTTCTGTTGTTTTGTTTTTGTTTTATTTTGTTGTTCGAGACAGGGTTTCTCTGTGTAATAGCTCTGACTATCCTAGAACTCGCTCTGTAGACCAGACTGGCCTCAAACTCACAGAGATCCACCTGCCTCTACCTCCAAGTACTGGGATTAAAGGTGTGTGTACCACCACAGCCCAGCTATACAGGCAATCTTTATTTGCTACAGCATGCTTGTATATAACTTATATTCAACTCTAGTTTAGGAAATGGAAGCTTTGTTTTGTTCACAAAAAGAACAGAAAATAGTGTGTGCCTGATGGGCTCACCTTGGACTAAATAGTAACTGAGTCATTTGCTGCCATCTTTGCTCATGAAGTAGCAACCATGTGGCTTGCCACCATCTTTGCTGATGATACCACCAGGATGGAAGCAACCATGAGGCTGGCAGCTATCTTTAGTTAGGTTAAAGAGACGGTACACCATGTGATTTCATCACCATCTTACTTAAGATGACCACGTGGCACATACGGAAGCACCCATAAAACAACTAGTCCTATTGAGCCCTATGATATCACTGCATCTTTGATTGATGCAAAAGATTGCAGTCCAAGGGGCAACAGGAAAAGAGAGTCTTCCACCCCTGGACCATTATCTTACCTACTTAGTAAAAGAGATGCAACCCACTTGTTCTTGGTCATGCCTAATTGCCCCTATGCCTGTTGGAATGGAATCTTTTACATAAACTGAGAATCATCATCACCTTCTCTGGTGATAAGTTATTAGACTCACCCAGCAAAATATCAGTATCTTGTCCTCTGTCATGAGTATCTCCTAACTGAAAGCCCTATCCTCAATCAAAAGATACAATTGGACTAGTTCTGAGATTTACAACAAAGATTCTCAGGGATATGAGCAACCATACTCCCTGGGACTGATCCAACACCAACTTCTTATAACTATTAAACTAACCAGTCCAGCTAGCCTGTCCAGATTAAACAATACCCAATAACCCTGAGAACAAAAAGGGATACTGCAGTCTGTATTTTCCAGCTTAGAGAAACAAGCATCCTGCTAGTCACCTTAAAATGTATCTCTCCTGCCTGTGAAGAAACCTGGGACCTCTGATGATAGACCCATCCAAGATCTGAGGAGGTAAATAAGAGGGTCAAGACCATCCATCCACCCATAGCCCCAAACCCACAAACTCTCATGTGTCTGAATCACTTAGAGAAACTGATATACACAGTCTTTGAACACAAATGATGCATTCTTTCCCCTCCCAGTGGCAGAGGTAAGTCAGCCCATCTTTGTTTTAGAATAGACAGACTGTGATGGTTTGAATAACCATAGGAGGTATGATCTCATTTGAAGTAGGTTGTGGACTTGTAGGGAGATGGAAAGGAGGTTTCAGAAGCTCAAGTAAGGCCCGGTGGCTCATTGTATCTTCCTGCAGTCTGAAGATCCAGATGTAGAGCTCTCAGCTATCTCTCCAGCACCATCATCTGCCTGTCTGCCACCATGCTTCATGCTGTGATGATAATGAACTAAACCGCTGAACTGGAAGCCAGCCCCAATTAGATGTTTTCCTTCATAGGAGTTGCCACGGTCATGGTGTCTCTTCACATGAATAGAAACTTAAACTAACACAGAGACCTAAAGGTTGTTCTAAGGATTTAAAAACTCCCCAACCATGTTTGAAGAAGACTAAGTCCTGACCTCCTGGGACCATACTCTTAAAATATGTAGATAACCTCCTCCTAACTTCTGAAAGAGAAACAGACTCTAAAAGGGGCACTGAGAAACCACTATAAGGATTATTAAGAGCTTGGGCTACAGAGCATTAGCTAAGATATCCCAGCTTTGTCTATTAGAGGCTACCTATCTCAGAAACCAGCTGAGGAGAAGTAAAAGAAGCCTGTCTCAAAGTAGGATTGCTGCCATGCTTCAGATCCCAACTCCAAAGACTAAGAGACAAGGTCAAGAGTTCATAGTGACTTCTGGATACCAGTGTTGAGGGAAGAGCAAGGCCTCCATACACCAGCATAAAGGGGAGCACTGAGCCTCTAATCTGGACTGAGACTGAACAAAAGGAATGTGGGGCTTTAAAAGCAGCTCTGACCTTGGCTCCAGCCCTAGCACTTCCAGATGTCTCAAACCCTTTTCATCTGTTTGTCCAGGAAACAAACTATATTATAAAGATGGTTTTAACCCAAACTTTGGGTCCGCAGAAATGCCCTGTTGGCATACTCTGATTAGACCTTGTAGCCACAGGATGGCACACCTGTTTAAGAGCTGTCACAGTGAAAGAAGCAAACAAGCTAACTCTTATCCTCACAGCACTCTATGGGGCTGAGGCCTTCTTTGGATGAACACCAAACCACTGGCTGTCAAATGCCTGTGTGGCCCAGTATCAGGCACTGCTCCTGAACCACCCAAGGACACTTTGAGAAACCAACCACCATCAATCCTGCTACCCTCATGCCTCAGTACAACTGTATATTTAAGGTATAAAGATGCAGTTTTATATGCCTTATGTTCAAAATTACTAGCTCCTTTTCTGTGCTCCAGTTACCTAATTTGATACCTGTGTAACTTCCCAGTAGTTCAAACCCTAATTTCTCAGAACAGAGTGAATAAAAACAAAATGGGAGGGTGTTCCCACATGAGATGTAACTTTGTTGAATAGGCAGTGCTTAGTCTTCAACAGTCAGAGAAATTCCAATATCACGTTACAGAACAAGGTACTCAATCCCTACCCAGGTTTTTATTCAGTGCATGTATCTCTACCCATTTCCTCGGGGTATCAATCCCTTAACACATTTTGGAAATATGGCTGTATAAAGAACTGGTTATCAAGTGGTGACCAGAACGGGAATGCACTGACAGTTACTGAGTACTGAGTAGAGAGCAAGAGAACTGCCAATGTTCTCTCCGGGACTAACAGTACAGCACCAAAGAACTGTCAGACCCACACATTTGTGTTGATGAGGCAGGAAGGCTTGCAGGAGAGCACAGCTTATTCCATGTGTGATCTGACCAGTAACATGGTAAAGATCCACATGGAATAAAGTCTCAAAACAGCAGCTTTTCTTTATCTTCCTCCATAATCCTTTGAATTTTTCTCAATGATAGCAAATGGAAAGTTTGAGATACTAATAGTTAAAGGTATAAGACGCCTCAGTAGAAAATAAGTGTTTAGTTAATGTCACTGGTAGATTTCTAGCACAGAAAGGTAAAATATTATAAGAAAACACTGAAAAAAAACTTTTAAAACTAATGATGAGGAGCTGGACAAATGGCTCAGAGGTTAATAGCAGTGGCTGCTCTTCCAACGTCCTGAGTTCATTTCCCAGCAACCACATGATGGCTCGTTACCACCTATATATGATGAAAATAGACGCCCTCTTCTGGTGTCCCGGAAAACATGCAGACAGAACACTATATATAATAAATAAATCTTTTTTAAAAATAAATAAAATCACTGATGAAAATGTTTACACACACACATACACACACATGCATGCATCAACGCACATGAACTTACTCCAGTAGGCTGAAAAATAAGTCCATCCATTTCATGGCTGACTTCTTTGGCAAAATTCCCTTCCAGGAGCTATAAAATAAGAATATATATTTAGAAATATAATGATAATTTAAAAATTATTTTAACTTCTTTTTAATAAGATTTATAAAATTTTCTGTAACATAAGAACTGAGAAACAGGAGAGAAGTAGAAACACTGGGATGCAGATATTGGATCTCTGTGATTTTGGGTCCTAATTTTGACTTCATCTTTGCTGGCATCTCATTTTCCAACATAAATAATTTCTTCAATGTGAAAGCAATTCATATTAGAGTTTGAACATGCTTATTTCCTTTAATGTTAATCAAGTCTTTTGCTATACTCAGTGACAGATAATCTAAGGAGGGGTAAGATGATACAGAGCAGTTTAAGAGTTTAGTTAAGCTTCAGAGTTGTTTCCTTTTGCTGGTGGTCTTGGTTTGTTGAGGCAGGACCCCATGAATCTCAGGCTGACCTCAAACTTTATTGCTCCTTCATCCCTGTCAGTGCTGTGATGAGAGGGGCACTGCATCACACCCAGCTGAGCTTCAATTCAGAAAGAGGGAGAAGTTCTGCAGACAGACAGCTGGTAATGACTACGCAATAATGCAAACGCACTTACTGTGACTGGACTTAATAGTTATAATATTAAGAAGGCAAATGTTACTACTATGTTCTTGACACTTCCCCCTGGCTTTCGTTTGTTTTCTTTCTCCACCATCAGCAAGTGAACAGAGTTGGCAAACTGAAATTCTCAGGCCAATATTACAAAGTGTGGCCAGATTTTAGGGCTGTTCAAAATTTATATATTTCTCCACAATTCTCTCACAGGTTTAGTGACATGAAAAGAAAATTCACCTAAATAAAAACTTAATCTGTTTTAAAATCTTTAACTTCCTATAAATAAAAGGGAAAAAGGCTCTGATGTGCCAAATATCACTTAACTTTCATTCTGGATATCACAATTTTTTTAAGTACATATGACATTCACGTTAGAGAAAAAAAATGAAAGTCATTTTCACACTAATCAACACTAGGTAGTAGACACATTGACTGAATGATTTAATTTATCAAAATATTTATAAATTAATGAGAAAAAGCTAAAACAAAAGTAAATATATAATTTTGCTAATCCCTATATCAAACCATGAGAAGTTGTCAATGTTCAGAACCTAAATAATGAACTTCTATGATTCTATGAATAAAAGAAATCAAAAGAAACATTTTAAAGCACTTAGAAATGAATAGTACAAAACCATGGTAGAATATTTGGCAGATTACATATCTAATTAGAAAGAAAGAGGGAGAGGAAGTGTCATGTAACAGTTTCCTTGAGATTAAAACATCCATTTTTGCAGGAAGTTCCTTAAGCAGGATGCTAAGTAACTCAAAATAGCTTCAGGAAGTCTCTGAAACTAATCAGATTCATTAGGCCCCTTCCTGTCACAGTACACAATAGAATCAAAGTTCTGTCCTGGCTCCCACACCCACCCTACCAACCCCCAGCCAGGACAGAAAAGGAAGTTGAGCTGCAAAGAAGACTCTTCAGACCAGATCAGCAGCCTGGAAGAAGCAGAAAGCAGCAGGCTGCCTAGGTTTAAACTGAGCCAGCCACCTGGGAAGGCCACTCCCCACCCTGTTCAGCCGCCTGCAGGCTGTGCAGTGCACTACAGGTTTCCCAGGCTTCATGAGCCATATCCATGCTAGAGTGGGCTTCAGTGAGACGGTTGTCTTTTGAATCATTTCTCCTCAAGACTCACGCATGCACACACGCAGGCAGTTACTATAACAAAAACTTCAAACTGGAGAAGATAGGTCAGACCAAACAGGATAAAGATACGTTCACTAAGGATGATGGGTGGTCTTTCAGAGTCAGGCAATCTCCACAAAAAGCGCCAAAATTAATAATGAGGAGCCAAACGATTAATAATTGTGAGGGTTTTTTTGGAGGGGGGATTCGAGACAGGGTTTCTCTGTGGCTTTGGAACCTGTCCTGGAACTAGCTCTTGTAGACCAGGCGGACCTCGAACTCACAGAGATACACCTGCCTCTGCCTCCCGAGTGCTGGGATTAAAGGCGTGCCACACCACCACCTGGCTAATAATTTAGATGACCGACTTGATTTAAAGCTACCTTTGTAATTTTTTTCTGACATTACATTCCTAAATGTTATTTTAAGTCAAACCTATTCATGAGTTATAATTGATGTGGGAGTGTCATATTATCAATCTGTTGCTTTCATTGGTTAATTAATAAAGAAACTGCATGGCCTGATAGGTTAGAACATAGGTGGGTGGAATAAACAGAACAGAATGCTGGGAGGAAGTAGGGCAGATGCCATGCCTCCCCTCTCCAGAGCAGAGGCGATGAAGCTCCAGCCCAAGATGGACATAAGCGAGAATCTTCCTGGTAAGATGGATTAGTCAAGATATGAGTTAGCCAGTAAGAGGCTAGAGCTAATGGGCCAAGCAGTGTTTAAATGAATACAATTTGTGTGTTGTTATTTCGGGTATAAAGCTAGCCGGTGGCCGGGAGCTGGGAGGCGGGAAGCGGCCCACAGCTCCTTCTACAAATAATGGTATCCAAACATAAAGCATACTAAGTTTTTGTGTGTGTGTATGTGCATGCACATACTTGATTTGATGTGCCTATGGAGGTCAAAGATCAACTTTATGAGGTATGTTCTCCTTTTCCACCTTCATAAGAGTTCTGGGATCCATGTCAGGTTGTCAGCAAGTACTTTACCGTCTGAGTCAAATCAATCCTTGTTCAGCTGTTGATCAGACTAGGAGACAGAGTATCCTAGCCTCCTAAGTAACATCAGAAGCTACATCAAAAAGTTTCACCAACATGACTGCCTAATCATGAGATGAACAAGAAAAATACCAACAAATATGCCAGACTGCATGGGGGAGGGAGAGAGCACAAGGCCTCAGCCCTACACAAAAAATACTATAGGCAACTGAGTAAACCTGCCAGTGGGAGAGGTGGTGCTCCCCAGGGAAGAGCACACCAATTGGTTGTCCAGTACCAAATGGTCAGCCCCGAAAACATACATATAAGTTACATTACATGGACTCATCAAGTTATTTTTAAGAGCTTATGTGGGTGTATACACACACACAAATACATATATGCATTCAATAACAACTGATGAAAGGATATACGGAATGGTTCAGAGGGAGAAAAGGGGAGGAAAGATTTTGCAATTAAAATATAATCCCAAAAATAAATAAAACTTTAATAAAGAATAATAGCCAAAGTATAACACCTCTCACCTGGAGTGAGAGGAATCAAGATAGACAGTGAGGCTGAAAATTAAATAATAAGAATAAGAAGTACCTAATAGTGTATAAAGAATCACCTCTTGATTAGGCATGGCACAACTATGAATAGTACATGTGTTTATACAGTATAACAATTCTTTTCCCCCAACCTAGTATTTTTATTATTTGTTTAGAAATTTCATACAATGCACTCCCATCACATTCACTTCCCAATCCTCCCAGGACCATCCTTCCACCCTTATGCCACCCTCCATTCCCCACCCCCACCAAAAAAAAGAAATTATGTTGACCATACACTCATTGGAACATAGTCAAACTCCTAGAGGCCTGCCCCTTAAAGAAAACTGAGTCCTTCCCCACCAGCCGCCTCCTGCAGGACGCCATCTGCGTAAAGAGCTACACTTCACCATCTTTATCACAATTTAAGGACTCTCCTCAATAACTTCCTCTTTGGATTCTTTTTTTCTTTCTTTTTTCTTTTCTGGGAGAGGGTTGGGGTTGTCACAAAAGCCTTCAATGTTTCTCATTCTCAGTTATAAGTCTGCAGTCACTGATAGCACTGCAAAAGCTGCCTTGCCCACAGCAGCTGGCAACAGCACAGATAGATCATGGACTTCCACACGGTTTCCAGAATTCTAAATACACTGAAAACTAAAAGGAGCTGTTACTTTTCTGACTCAATGCAAAAATGAGTAGAGATATTTCAACTAAACTTTTTGCTGTATGCTTTTAAAATTTTGTCAACTATATTTAATCAATCCAAATAATTCCATTTAAATTAGCCTTCAAACTGAAATGTAACTAGAATTACAGAACTCTCTACTTGTTATTGCTGTCATGAAAGTTATTTCTAACTATGTATATGAATCTAAATTCTGAACAGCTCATCATTCCTTAACTGTCTTGGCTGTATTAGATTAAACAGCATGAAGAGACTGTTAAAATAACAAGGTTAAATTCTCCCTTCCTTTTTTCTTCTTCCTCTTTCTCTCCTTTCTTTTTCCTTGTCTTTTTTTTCTCCTCTCTTCTTCCCGGGCTCATTCTAAATGACTCCGTGTGAGCTGATGAGAATACAAACGAATGATCACTAATCACAAAATGTTCTAATAAACAGTGAAGCAGCATGGTGTTGTATCCACAATGAGAACACTGCTGAAGAAGAGACCCTGAGCATCACCCTGGGAAAGACATCATCCCTGTTCCTCTCACAAGCTGAGCAATGGAACTTGAATTAACAACTAAAACAAAAAAAAAAAAACTTTACCTTTCTTGAAATGTTGATGTCAAAAAATGGTTTAGGTCTGACACTAAATGGTTCTTGTGTTTTGTCAATGAGCCCAGTCTTCATTTTTTCATGTCGTGGACTTATGATTTCACGCTCAATACACTGCAGTCGAATATTAAAATCACAATCTCCAACTGGTTGTGCCTGAATGAGAGAAGATTTTTTATCTGAACACTAATAACTACATTATCAGCATTACTGTCAAGGCTGCAATACTATACACAAACTATGCAATGTACAAATAGGAATCTTTGGAGATGTCTAGTGAACAACTTACACACAATACATGTCCATTCCAATAATTAGGATAACAATTGCTATTTTTAAATTGTAATTACATACAGCAGCAGAATAAAATGGCATATACCTGTTATAAGCTGGTGCAGATGTCAAAGCAGTAGAAGCACTGAGAACTAATAGCAAGACTCATTCAAAGCACTGTGTTGGGCTCCTTTTCAGCAGTCCCTCCTCACTTCCAAATATTGCCCACACTGGCAATGAAGTCCTTTCAAAGGAGTAAAAATGCTACCCCACCATCACCATACCTGAAACCCTCAAGTGATAACAGCCTGTTACATTAAAATCTAAGTTCAAATACCTTATTTAAGTAACCTGTCACCTTCTTCAACCTACTATGTGATCCACTCCTCAGCACACATCAAGCATGGAGACAACCGTCTAATGTTCCTGACTCATCCTTCAAGGACTTAGTAACAGCCAGGGAGGATGAAGTGTGCCCATCCCACCAGCTCCACTCTACCTCTGACAAACCTTCTTGTGCTACTTTGAGCACTACCATGCTGTTTCTGTTTCTTTACTTTAAAAACAAAAAACAAAAATAAATAAACAAACAGGGTCTCACTGTATAGCTCTGGCTGGCCAGGAACCTGCTATAAAGACCAGACTGGCTCTATCTTTCAAGTGTGAGGTTTAAAACTGTAAGCCACCATGCCAAGCCAGATTTCTTTACTTTTCTATTCACCTCTACAGATAAGCAGTCTGCAAGTTGATTTCAATATTAAATCCAATCTAAACACATATTCCAACATGTAAACAATGTATGCCATTACTACTATCAACTTATATGCAGGTACAACTGTATAAGGCAAACCAAACAGAATAAATGCATTAAGAATAATTTTCCTCAGGTAGGCGGTAGTGGTGCACACCATCCCAGCACTCGGGAGGCAGAGGCAGGTGGATCTCTGTGAGTTTGAGGCCAGCCTGGTCTACAGAGCTAGTTCCAGGACGGCTAAGACTGTTACACAGAGAAACCCTGTATCAAAAAATCAAAATAATAATAATAATAATAATAATAATAATAAATTTTCCTCTGTTGTTCTCAAATTCAAATGAACTGTTATGAAATGATATGAAGGTAAGAAATCAGAAATCAGTTTATTTCTTTATATTCAATAACTACAGAATCTAGCATAAATAAAATGATCAGTTAAATTCTTCCTGAAGAAAATAATAAACAAAAGAACCAAAAAGATTTTAATTAAGACTCCGGCTTTCTAACCATAATAACCGGAGCCAAACTTACTGACATTACAAATTACCCAGCCTCAGGTATTTGGAGGCTAGCAATATAAATGAAGACTAATAAAGCAGGGAAAGTTCTATAGTGGTTAAATAGTAGAACATGTAGTAAGTATGTGAAAAATATGAGACTTTAAATCATGAGGTACAGTAATAGGCATATAATTCCAAAATCATAAAATACTCTCAGTATGGTTTAAGTAATGACTATATGATTTTTGTTTCTTCAAGACAGGTGGCATCCTGGGGAGGCACCAAACTCCTGCTTCTCCTTGCTCCCTCCTCTAGGCTCTGTGTCACCATATCTGACTTAAATAATTTTTTTTGTTTACTAAAAACATTTGTAATTTTATTAGTGCAAGTGTAGCTCAATGGTAGAGCACTTGCCTAGCACATGTGAATCTATGAATTCAATCCCTAGAACTACAAAAGCTATTAATATATATAAACATACACATTATCTCAGTGACATTTCTAATACTTTCATAAATTAGAAAAAATACTTACATTGAATTTAATTATGTCATATATCAGATATCTTGGAACAGCCTGTCCATTTACTTTGTCAATGATCATTTCCTTGAAAGAAACAAAGATTAATCTTTACTTTAATAGCAAATTCTTTAATTTTGAGAATATAATACAAAAAGAATCTAAATCTTCAATGTATGTCTTAATAAGATTTCAAAGGTAGTACACTTGTACTCACATCAAATCATCCTAAATTTTCATCATGTCAAAAATCTTAACTATGTATTATATGTTGAAATTATCTCCTTGTGTTTTGGGTTGGGGTGTGTAGATGTATTTGCAGACAGGTTCTTTCTACATAGCCCCTGGCTAGGCTACAGCTCATAAGTAGTCAGGGTTAGTCTAGAACTCTCAGAAAGCCTCTGCCCCAGCCTTCAAAGCACTAAATTACACTTGCACCATCACAACCAGTTATATGTCTTTCTACACTTGCATGGCTACAACACACTCTGCTTTATGTTTGAATTACCAACAATATTTAAGAGTAAATAACAAAGTTTGAAATTCAGCATCATTTTGCAGTATTTTGGATAAAATCAGGCAAGGTCTTGCTCATGATAAACAAGTATACTACAGCCCCAGTCTCAAATTTGTTATTTTAACTGAACTGAGTTTATTTAACCATTTGCATTTGAATGCCTGGTGCAATAACAAGGTGGCACCAAGATTTCAGTTAAAGGTTCTTTTCAAAAACTAGGACTAGAAAAAGTGAATTTTTAAGTTGGACAGCAAGGAATTCCCCCTTCCAAATTATCTGATAAAATGAGAAAATAAATAAATAAATGCTTTCCTTTAAACATTGGTTTAAAAAGCAAAACGAAAGTGTATTATCAACAAACAAAATGTAATAAACAAATGAGCAAGTGTTTTTTGTCTGTTTCTTTAATGACAGTTCAAAATACATAATACATTCTGGTAATAGCACAGGGAAAACTTAAGATAACTGACATTCAAACACATTACCAGGCATGCAATATAAGCCAAACAAAACAGACTCAAAGCTGGCAGAGGTAATAAAAGTTAGTAGATCAAAACACTAAGTCAACTTCATTCATATATAGCTGTTTTGCTATTTAGGATTAGAGAGATGATTAGAAAGGTATAACACAAATAATCAAAGAAATTCAACAGGAAAACAGTACAAAAATATGGTTAGAATTAATAGCAACTTAGCGAAGAAAACTCACTAAACTTGAAAATATAGAAAGAGACTACTATACAGACCAGAGACCTGGGGGTGAGGAGGGGACAATGAAACAATTCCTAATAATATTCGACTATACACATAAATCAATGCCTTTTCTAGTCATCAGAGAGGCTTCCTCCAGCAGCAGAGGGGTGTGCGTGCAGAAACCCACAGTCAAACATTATGTGGAAAGAGTCTAAACTGGAGGTCTCTAAGGAGTCTCTTTCTGGGGAAGAACGGGAGAAAAGACTGAAGGAGTCAGAGGGAATAGGGAATGCCAGGAGAACATGGGGCTCTGAATCAAGTAAGTAAGACTCATATGAAATATGATCTCTCACTGAACTGTAGCTAGGTCAGCTGCCAGCAAGCAAGCCCTAGTAATCTTATGTCCCTGCTCTCCACAGCCCTATAGTTATAAGCACTCAGTCACAGCTAGCTTCACATGGGTATTTGAGATACAGACTCAGGTCTTTAATCTTGCACAGCAAGCATCTCTCTAGGCCCCACATCGTCCATCTTTAATCCAAACTCCTATATAAAGAATATCCACTCCACATCATTAAATGAGAATTATTTCTCCTCCAAATGACCACAAGACTTGTTTTAAGTATAGTTTTAATTAAAGGTACCCCCGACTGTTATCAATCTTTGTCTATCCTTCCCAATAGTTTCCAGAGAGAGGAGGCTTCCATACTCTAAGCAATGCCTGCACTCCACTCATAAGAGATACTCAACAAATACTAGTTAAATATAAACTACCCCAACCTATAAGAAATACTCTTTTAATTTAAAAGTATTTCATCCTCTTTATCCCTGTGCAGGAGATCAACATTAGGAACAGTAGCAACCAAGAAAGTAAAAGGTCTGAATATAACCCTCACAGAATTTTTCTGAACAAAAAAAAGCTTAGGCTTACTGCCACCTAGACTGCAGCGGTCGGATTAATAATCACCAAAAGTATTAGGTATTTGAACAAGTTTAATAACAAAACCAGACTCACGAAACCAAGGTCCCAGCGGAGTAGCCGGCGGAGACAGGAGAGGAAGGGAAGGGGCGCGCAGCCTCTGCCCGCCCAATATATCAGTAAACATACGCCCGAGGGCAGCCCGCCCCCAAGGGGAGGGCTTATCCCTACACTAGACAGCACACGGTGTTTAACACAGCAGTCTAGTCTCTTTGTTATGCATAGTTGGTTCACTCAAAAAACAAAGGAGTAAAATCTCAGTAGCCAACAGAAGTACATCCAGAAGACTGGATCTACGCTAGGCTTCTCCAGTCCTGAGATAAACTCTCAGGATTAAAAGAATCTACAACTATCACTAGATGAATCAAAAATTAATAGAATAAGGAAATGAATCAAGAATGCTACAACGATAGCCAGGTATTGTCATACACACTATAATCTCAGCACTTGGGAGACAGAGGCAGGATCTCAGATTTGAGGGCAGCCTGGGCTACAGAGCAAGACCCTGTGAAAGGAAGGAAGGAAAAAATAGAAGGGAGAAAGGGGGGAGATGTTCGGGTAACAGTGGAATCTAGCATATAAAAATTTATACTTCCAACCAAAAGGGGGAAACAGAGCAGTTAAGTGGTTTTGACAGTCTAGACATTTAAAAATAAGAAAATAGCACCTGCACCTTACTATCAAGAGATATTTGGGCTGGAGGAAATATCCAAATATGTAAAGAAAACACAAAAAGAAATACAGGTATTGTGATCATCCTGACATGAACAGTGTCTTGAAATGTGAAAAGGCTGAGAGTAAGCACCAAGATCTTTACATTTGATCTACATATATTTAAACTTTTGTATAGTACATGAAATGACAAAAAAAAAAAAAAACATAACCTTCAACTATGTAACAAAATATGCTCCAGTAAGACAAAAGACCTCATAAGCTGATAGGAGAGAAATGAATACCCAAAAGGAAACAGTAGAAATGTTCTGAACAGGGGCTCTCAGAATCAAAATCCTAACTCACAAAGAAGTGAGATGTTAAGCCTCATAATGACTCACATAAAGGAGGACTAAGAATCAGACACTACCAAATCACCTTACAAACTTTCCCAATCTTCTCCAGGTCACCACAGAGAAGAAAACCTAGTGAACAGTGTAAGTCACTCAGAATAACTGATGAAGCCAGGGAGGCAGCTGCAGTGAAGGTTTCATTGCTATTCACACTATTTTTGAATACAGAAATCACTCTGACCCTCTTAAGTGAGAAAATCTCAAATCAAACTTCAGTGTTAACACAGTGTGACAATGCCTAGAGCTAATCTAGACAACCTGAATTCAATTTCTGCGACCCAAATCAAAGGGTAACCAACTCCTACCAACTCCTATTTGTCTTCGACTTCCATTCACAAGCCATGAAATGCACATACCTACACACACACAATAGATAAAAAGCAATTAATGGGGGATGGAGAGATGGCTCAGAGGTTAAGAGCATTGTCTGCTCTTCCAAAGGTCCTGAGTTCAAATCCCAGCAACCACATGGTGGCTCACAACCATTTGTAATGAGGTCTGGTGTCCTCTTCTGGCCTGCAGGCATACACAGACAGAATATTGTATGCATAATAAATATTAAAAAAAATACTCTGTGTTTAAAAAAAGCAATTAAAATGTACTATTAGAAAAAGGACTCTAGGGCTGGAGAGATGGCTCAGCCGTTAAAGGCTAGGCTCACCACCAAAAATATAAGAAAAAGGACTCTATCATAAAACCATACAATTTTGACATACAAGATATACATTTATGATTAGAAAAAAATCTAAAACAAAAACTGTAATGTCCACCAAAATCTCTTGGTCACTTATATAGATCCTTTCACTTTGGAGACTGCAATTTAGGACATCTAGAACCAGCTGTTAGAATAGAGAGGTGTGTGTGTGTGTGTGTGTGTGTGTGTGTGTGTAATTATATTCATTTATATGTGGGGAGGATTGTATGCATACTATGCCACATGTGTGGAGGTCAGAACAAACTGCATGAGTCAGTTCCCTCCAACCAAATGGAGGAAAACAACTCATCAAACTCGCAGCAAGAGTCTTTATTCACTGGCAATCAACAACAACCCTCAGTTTGATACTTTTCAGACAGGTTCACTACGTAGCCCAGGCTGGTCTTGAAGTTAACAATCTCTTGACTAAGCTTGTTGAGTTTTGGGATTAAAGGTATCCACACCATACCTAGCTGGAAAGAACCATATACTTTCTTGTTGCTGCTGCTACTGTTGTTGTTTACATAATATATAAACATACTAAAATATGTACAAGACTTAAATATTATCACAAGAAAGCCTACTGTAGTCAATAAGAAATACAAACACCAATTGATCTAAATAATCAAATAAATTTACAGAAAAATATTTTTTAAAATTAAACCTAGAATTTGTCTAAATTATTAGTTCTTAACAAGAACTTTTTCATTTTGCATCTTACTTAATTTCTATTATTATTGTGTATGTGCATGATATGCATGTGAGAGCTCACGGGCCACAGTATGTGTGGAAATCAGAGGACAGCTTTGTAAAGGAAGTTGTCTCCTTCCACCTTCCATAGGTTTTGGGGATTAAACTCAGGTCACTAGACCTACACAGAAAGCACCTTTACCCACTAAGCAATCTTGCCCACCAATTACTAAGTAATTTTTAACCCTATGATTTCTGCCATTAAAACAGTTTGGAATAACTGAACAGCAGATTCAGTGTTGAAGAGCACAGATTGTTCTTTCAGAAGATCCCAAATTGGCCGCCAGTATTCAATATGTTAGCTCACAATCATCTGGGACTCCAGTCCCACAGAATCTAAAAAAAGTTTGGAAATCCAAATTTATGATATTTATATATATATATATAGGTACACCACTCCGATCTTTATATAAAATAATAAGCCCAAAACATACTGCAAGTAAAAATTACTTTAAAAATCATGTACAGCATTTAGTTCTTTGTGAAGATGAAGCAATCAAGGAATGATCTACAGGTGCACATACTTGATCGGAGCACTCCTTTTTCCAGCCAAGGTAAAGATTTTGTTGAATATTCAAACTCTGAGACTTAATTAGGCCCCTAGCTTCCCTAAAGCTTCAAACAAACTGTTTAAGAGTCTATTCCCTAGCTGGCAGTGATGATGCAAGCCTTTAATCACAGCATTCAAGAGGCAGAAGCAGGCAGATCTCTGAGTTCGAGGCTAGCCTGGTCTACGGAATAAGTTCTGGAACAATCAGAGCTACACAGAGAAACTCTGTCTTGGAAGAAAAAAAAAAAAGAATCTATACTCTAAAAACCAGCTGTGGTGGTACACATGCATAATCCCACCACTTGCAGGCACAGGAGGTTCTTGAACTCACAAACCTTGAATACTAAACTATCTATAAAACAGCCAATATTAAAAAAAAAAAAAGAAGAAGAAGAGGAAGGAAGGAAAGAAGGAAGGAAGGAAGGAAGGAAGGAAGGAAGGAAGGAAGGAAGGAAGGAAGGAAGGAAGGAAGGAAGTGATGTGGGAGTGTCATATATCAATCTGTTGATTTCATTGGTTAAGTTATAATAAACCAGCTGCTTGGCCTCATGGCTTGGAACATAGATGGGAGGAGTAAACAGAATAGAATTCTGGGCGGAAGAGGAAGTGAGGTCAGACTCTGCTCTGCTCCCAGAGAGACGCCATGCTCAGCTCTCCTGGATAGACGCAACGATGGATGGAGGCTAGAATCTTCCCGGTAAGCGCACCTTGGGGTGCTGACAAACATCATTAGAAATGGGCTAGTCCAGGTGCGAGAATTAGCCTGTAAGGGCTAGAGTTCATGGGCCAAGCAGTTCTTAAATGAATACAGTTTGCGTGTTGTTATTTCGGGCATGAGCTAGCCAAGCGGCCGGGGTGTTAGGGACGCAGCCCCGCCGCCGCTTCTTATTACAACAAGGAAGGAAGGAAGGAAAGTTCAGTTCTCAAAGCTGATGTTACTCATATGAATGTGCTCTATTTTTTCAACACTGAACAAAGGACACAGTTAAAGCCATCAAAATAGCAGCATAAATTATTCCACCATTAGAAGCTTCAGTGGTCTTTTTATTTTTATTTGCTTTTCCTTTGTTTGGCTTATTTGCTTTTGATTTTTTTAGAGACAGTCTTACTATGAAACCAGACTGGCCTGGAACTTAATATAAAACCCAGGCTGACCTTGCATTCATACACCCCTGTCTCAGCTTTCCAAGTGCCGAGATTAAAGTATGTGCCACCATGCTCAGCTTTTATTACCAGGTTTTTTTGTTGTGTTATGCATTATTTTAATTTTTATTTAAAGTATGTTTTCTTTTCCTAAGAACTGAGTTGGAGAAAGCTATTTGCAGGAAGAAAGTGAAAAATCACTTGATAATTACAACCACTTTTTAATAATAAAAACAAAGATTTTTTTATTTTGTTCCTTTAAGATTAATGCCAGATTTATTAACTGATTTCCCATCTCATGAACATTTTTTTCTACTAAAAAAAAATTTGAAAAATGCTATTTAATCTCCAAGATGAGTATTTGAGGTCTGTTTGTTTTGTTTTTGAGACCAGGATCTCATTATGCTAGCCTCTGATAACCTTGAATTTGCTGCTGCAATCCTTCTGCTTCTGGCACCCAAGTGCTGGGATCATACAAGTGCACTTCCATTCTCAGGTAAATACATCTTTTTTTTTTTTTTTTCTCCCCTGATTTTTTCGAGACAGGGGTTCTCTGTAGCTTTGGAGCCTGTCCTGGAACTCACTTTGTAGATCAGGATGAGCTCAAACTCTGAGAGAGCCTCCTGTCTCTGCCTCCCAAATGCTGGGATTAAAGACATGCACCACCACCCAGCTCTAGATCCATCTGTTAAGGAATTCGTTTACTTTACGTACAGGTAAGAAATAAAATTGAAACATTCAAATAAAAATTACATTTGGTTCTAAATCAAACATACTAATAATGACTGCACTAGTCAATTTTAAAAAATACACAAAAGTAAATTACTTACCCCATCTAAAAGTGTATTTGATAAATGCATGCGAAGATCTTTACGAAATGGAAATTCCAGATTTGAAACATGAAACACTGAATTATCTCTGTCAATCATGAAAACTTCATTTGTGCCATCGATCAACATCATATAACTAAAATAAAACATTTTTTAAAAAGTATTAACATATGGTTTCAAGAACAAGGTTATCAGAACAGTTGAACTTTTTTTTCCCTAGGCTGACAACATTTTCATAGAATGATTACTACAGTTCCTCTCTTGATCATGAAAATTAAAAGAACCACATTATTTTTTGTTTTAATTTCTATAGAAAACATAAAAACAAGGAAATCTAATTTTTATGAAGACAATATGGTATCAAGAATGCATATATGATGTATAAAAAGAAATGTTTCTCTAATTTTGATTAATTATATCAAAAAATTTCAAAGTTTAAAAACACACAAATATGTACTGTATTTTACAAATTGGATACTACCTTTTCCATATCAAAGGTGATAAAACACTGAGTTCAAATTATTCAATATTCTTTCTACCATGCCAACTGCACAAGTATTTTTCTTTGAATCAATACTGGTGTAAGCAAAATACTAGAATATTAGAATTCTTCTCATTTATAACTACAAAATTAAAATATTCAGCTACAATTTTTCATTGACTTTTATCTCCAATCAATATATGGGGGAATTTATGTACTGAATAAAGCAGTCATACTTCATAAGTCAGGTTAAATCTATGGTGTCTGCATATCAAGCATGGAGCTCCAACAAAGGCATGGAGCTCACACTTATAATCCCATGGTTTAGCCACGCATAGTGATCCCAGCACTCGGGAGGCAGACACAGGCAGATCTCTGAGTTAGAGGCCAGCCTGGTCTACAGAGCAAGTTCCAGGACAGCCAGCATAACAGAAAAACAATCCTCCACATACATCACAAATAAACACTTGTACATACAAATAAGAACAGTGCTCAAATTTCACAACACAGAAAAATAAAGTCCAGGATGAGGAAGTAGGAAGATCAAGAGTTGAAGGTTTCTCTAAGTTACATACCAATATCCTGGCAAAAACAAAGTTCAGTCAAGCTATTTGTGTATGATATCAGAAAGGGTAAACTAGAGAGTGCAGCTCAGTTGGTAGAATATTTGCTTGGAATACCCGAAGTCCTAGCACAGAAACCCTGAATGGTGGCAGGGTCTTGTAATCTGAGCACATGGAAGATGAAAGGAAGCAAGATGATCAGACGTTTAAGGTCAACTTTGGTTGCAAAGTGATTTCGAGGGGACACAAATGTGGAAGAATATTCAAGATATGACACATAAAGTGGAGGAAAACAACGATCCATACAACCACCTCCCCAGAGAACAGTGTGTCAGCAACAAGTAAAAGATGGAGGGCAAGCAAACTAAAATCAGGTGACAGAAGAGACATTAAATGAACAGATAGCAGCTAACACAATAATTTGTCTATCGTATGTAGAAACAGAAAAACTGACTAAAGTGAAAGAACGCAAACAACAGGGAAAAGAGCAGCAGTGAACATCCCAGGGGCTTCTATCTGAGGGCTAGCATGGTATCCCTTGCTGCTCCTAAAGGAAGTATTCCAGCTGGCCCTGAGACAGACTGTTCAGACCCATGTCTCATTTGGAAGTAATAGCAGCCCTAATAGACGAAAAGGACAGAAACTCAGTCTCACTAAGAAAAAAAATCAATTAGTCTGGAAAGAAAACTCATGGACCAAATACTAATCCAGCAGGCTCAAAAGTAACAGGAATACTTAAAACTCAGGCACTCTTGCATATGCTTCCAGATATATATGAAAATACTAGGCTTCTTACAAGAAATAAGAAATGTTCTGGACTATGTTCCATAAAAAATTTAAATCAACATATAATGTCAAATAAAAAGCAATTATGACACTGTCTACAAATATGTTATAGAAGATAAACAATCCATTGTCTTTGAGGACTTGAGCCAGTATTTAATAAAAGGTGTTAATGGAAAACACTGTATTGTTCTCTTAGAAGTCAAGATACGCATACATATTAGGGTATTTTAAACCATAGGTAAGGTGTAGTAATATGTAGTACCAGCCCTCAGAGATACTGCAGGAGCAGAAGATTCTGAAGTTCCAGGCAAGCTTCAGTTATATAGCCCAAGAGTCAGTATCAAAAAATAAAACAGGCGAAGAGATAGCGCAAATGTTTAGAGCACTTGTTGCTCTGGCAGAGAACAGGGGTTTGATTCTCAAACCCAGATGATAGCTCACTACCATCTGCAACATTCAATACCAGGGAACCCAATGCCCTCTTCTGAACTCCCTAGACGCCAAGTAATATTATACATAAACATAAGCAAAACAAACATAAAATATATACAAAATAAAAATTTTAAATCTAAAAACAAAAATCTTTTTAAAAGAAATTAAAATCATGAGAAAACATATAAGTGTATCTGTCTTATTGAGCCTCAGATTTCTAAACCTGAAAGAAATGGTTTGCCTCTTCTGAGTGTAAGACAGACACTGTATTTCTCTTTACTTGTTAATCAGAAATTAAGAATTGAATTAATATAAAATAAACATTAATTTCTAGAGTAGTGATATACTAACTTGATAGATACATACATACAAATACACACACAAAGTTATATACCTATCTTATGAGCTCATCAATTTAAAAAAAAATACTGCAGGGGCTTAAGAGATGGCTCAGTGATTAAAAACACTGACTTGTTCTTCTAAAAAACAAGGGTTCAAATCCAGTGCCCACATGGTGGCTCATAACCATCTGGAACTGTAATTCCAAAGGATCCCCAATGATTGTTCTGATCTCCATAGATACTGCAGGAACACAGTGCACACACATGATGTAAGCAAAAAGATAAAAAATAAAAATATCATATACATAAAATAAAATACTCTGTACCCATGCATATTAATAGGTTTAAAAGACCAAAAACAAAAAGGCTTTGGAGGATAGAATTTACTACATAGTACTGCTTATGTGAAAAACAACTGTATCTAAAGAGTTAGCAAAAAAAAAAAAAAAAAATACTCATTGCTATTCAGGGATTCCTCTACATGTATTATTAGCACTTGGGTTTTGAAACAAATTGCTGAAGTACAATTTCTGGCCTATATCCTAATCACTTCAAATGATACATCCTTCTATTACATGGTACTTATTGGAAGAAATGACCAGGGCTAAGAATACACATCAGTGGTAGAACACATGTCTAGCATGTGCAAGGCCCTGCTAGCAGATGCAGCACCAAAAATAACTGAATAATGAGTTGTCTCATGTCAGGAACAAAGGTTAAAGACGACAGAAAGAATTCTCACACATGAAAGTAAACCAGATTATTTCTGAAAGAGACAACTACCTCACACACTGCTAAATTTTGGCTCAGTACCTAAGTACAGATCTTCCTTTACTGACAATGAACCACTAGGGTAATATAATTTCTCTTTAGAAGATTACATCAATTACAAATATAATATTCAGAATTATTCGTGATCATATGCATTCTCATTAAGGCATAAAGTTTCACTGAAACCTTTTCATTTCCTGCCAAGCTTTTTGTTGCTTGTTTGTTGTTTAACAGATCTTACTGTGTAGCCCAGGCTGAGCTCAGGCTCAAGATTTCCAAATTGCATTATCACAAGAAAGCCTCCCCGCCCATGATTGGGACCACAAACATTCATCACCACATCTAGACCTGAAGTGTTCCTGCTATAAAGGTACACGCAGTTATTATAGATTATAGGAAAGCCAGATTGATACAATGTTTTACCATAAATGTAAGCTTTCCAGCTGACCTAGAAACAATCCAATTTTATCTTTTTCATCATTGAGGTTATATGGTCAAGTAAAATCCGCAAAATATGCTTTAGTAAAAATGAGGAAGTACAGAGAAGAGGACCAACAGACAAAACTGTAAGCAATAGAACATTAATGTCTTAATTCACATTCCAACCAGTGCTTTAAAGGGAAAACAATGCTGACTTTCATGTCACCAATTCACAACTCTGATGATAAATTTACATTTCAAAAACTTATTTTAGAGCCGGGCGATGGTGGCGCACGCCTTTAATCCCAGCACTTGGGAGGCAGAGGCAGGCGGATCTCTGTGAGTTCGAGGCCATCCTGGTCTACAAGAGCTAGTTCCAGGACAGGCTCCAAAACCACAGAGAAACCCTGTCTCGGGAGAAAAAAAAAAAAAAAAACCCACACCTTATTTTAGGTTTTGAATGCAAAAATCTATTTGTTCTTTATAGACCAGGTCTATTTAAATCACACAGGACACTCAATAAATGCTCAAGCAATTATATACAAGGAAGTTCACCAAACTACTTTGTACTGACAAAAATCAATATTCATACCTGAACAAATATAGTATCCCATTATTTTAAAACATAAAAGCATCCATTAATATGGAAATGCCCTCCCTTGTAGAACTCTATCCATGTCCTTTTTAACCCAAAAATTTTTAGAGTCTTCCCAACTTTTAAAATGAACTGAAACTTTAAGCATAATTTATACATTTTTTATTCCTTCCTCCTCACCCTTCATTTAGTTCCAGTGATGAGTCAAACTAGTAATATATCTGCATCAAACCAAATCTCAAGGATTAAGAGCTGAAGCTAGTGGTGTTGCATTGTTCCCCACTCAGGAGCTAGAACATCTGAGAGGGAGGAACAAGACTGGTAATAAAGTTGTCAACAGACAGCATCTTAAGATTACTTCTCCTGGGGCTGGAGAGATGAAAGCAGTTAAGAACACCCACTGTTCTTCCAGTGGTCCTGAGTTCAATTCCCAGCAACCACATGGTGGCTCACAACCATCTGCAGTGGGATCTGATGCCCTCTTTCTGGCATAAGGTCATACATGCAGATAGAGCACTCACGCATTAAATAAATCTTTAAAAAAAAAAAATATTTCTCCCAAGAGGCTTCCAAGACACTCTTTAGATAAGTTAGTCAAAACTGATTTGCACCATCAAGAATGCTAATATATATTTGTTCCCCACCCCATACTAGTTTTGTGTGGTTGTCTTTTCTCAACTCTCTTCAGCCAAGTGGAAATTAGGTGTGCCTATGATTTAATACCCGTGCTATGTCCCCAGCATATCCTCAATACCAAGAGTTGCATAATACTAGCTATTTATATAGAATAACCTCATAGCAAGAGGCAAGACACCTACATCTCATCGTTTGCAGAGACAAGTATAAGGCTAAGCTTCCCTGTGGATCTCTGCCCTCACAAGACTCCATTACCTAACCACTGCCATCATTCCGCTCACTTCTAATCCCACTAAACTTACATGCATCTTTTAAAAAAATGCAGAGCTTAAAGCTATTTAAAAAAAAAAACAATTTAGAAACTTTCCTGACATAAGAAAAGCTAGGCAGACCTTACCATTACTTACCAATACCCTTCTCGCATTTTGTTCTAAAAATAATACAAAAACAACTGATTTGCCAGCTTCCAGCTTCCTTTCTTCCCCATGCGATGTATGCAAAGTGGGCTTCTGTATCTCTAACTAGATCACTGTTCAGTCAACTCCATCCCTGATCACCTCTATTGTAAAAAAATTATATCCTGTCCTCTTTAACCCTAACTTTTTTAGATTTTCCCAGCTTTTTAAAAGAGAGTGAAACCTTAATCACTTTTTATTTGTTTGTTCTTGTTTGTCAAGACAGTGTTAACAGCCTTGGCTGTCCTGGAACTCGCTCTGTAGACCAAGCTGGCCTGGAACTCAGAGACCCACCTGCCTCTGCCTCTGCCTCCTGAGTGCTGGGATTAAACGCATGTACCACCACCAATACCACCACCCGCACATTTTATATTTTTTTTAAATTTCTTCCTTCTTATCTTCTTTACATAGTTCCATTCATGAACCAAAGCCAGCAATATTTGCATCAAACATAATTACAAATACTAACTTTTATTCCCTATAGATGCCAGAGTTACTAACCTCCATGGGAAATGCCTCTTCATTTCATAAAATAATATTTGCCCTAAGAGTTTTTAAAGTATCCAATATAATGTTTATAAGCTTCTAACACTGCAATTATGTTATTTACTTAACAGTGCAATTATAATAAGCTTCACTATCTTTCTAGCAGATATACAAAGTAGGTAAATTAGCTTACCTTGGAATTAAGAAAAGTTTATAGGCTAAGTCGGATATTTAATCGCTACTTAAGCCAAAATTCTATAAAATGCAATTTAGAATTAAGAAAACAAAGGAAAAGAAACCAAGATAATTCAAAATCTTGTTTCAGATATTTCCACAAAAGAAAATTGATGAAACAACTTAATTCAACAAGTGAGTTTAAAATCAAACCTATGACTACTGTGTTTACCTGCACATATAACATTTCAGTACTTTAAAAAAGAAATCTATCATTTAAACTCCTAAAAATTCAAAAGTTCACATGAAGGTCTTCATTTTTACAACAAGAAAACATACACAATACACTAACACCACAGTCTACTCATGCGCACACACACATGCATGCTCCAGAAAAGGACATGGGTGAGCATCTTGCTCTATCATTCACTCTGTCTGACTCCCTTGTGACAGGCAGGGTCTCTCACTAAACCTGGAGTTGGGCTCAGTCAGCAGGCCCTAGCAGTCCTCCTGCCCCCAAACCATAAGCTGAAGTTACAGGTATTTTCAACCATACCCAGCTTTATGCCTGGGTGCCAGGATCCAACTCAGGTCTTCATGCTTGTGCAAATGAGCTATCTCTCATCTCTCCAGTCCAACCACTTTTTTATTGCTGCTATTAACAATCACTGACAAAGACACAGTTAAACACTTTATATTCCACATAAACTATCCAAGTTTTCATTGAACATTATTAAAATACTCCAATTATAAAGGTATTTAATTTTAATATAGAGTCTATACACATAGCAAAATACTTTACAAATATTAGCTTTCCTTCAATTCTCAAATCACATTTTTAGTCATGAAACAGATGTGATCTTAAATTCACTACAAGCCATCAGCTTCATTCTATTATAGGATGACTTGCATGCACACTGATTAAACAGACAGCATGTACTATTTAATTATAATTGCAAAGCCCATTACCTCCTCGCTAATTGAAATATCAATTCTTTCTAATCAAGTTCTTATTTTAGAATGAACTGTATATTAAATGGAAGGCCAGCAGCAGTTGGATAATTTGCCAATGTTTCAATTCAATATTTCAAATCATTTTACTTCATTTGTTGTTTATAAAACAAATGGTCTTATTATATCTTGGTAAACTTTGTCTATAGAAAAGTCACTAGACAAAAAAAGTAACTTTTTTAAATTTTAATTAATTTACAACTGAATAGTGAAGAGCTCAAGATGCCTACAGTATCTTAACAGGTAAATCTCCAAGCATTCTCAAATGTCTTGAGTGTTCTTCTGTCAAGAAAACTTGATCATTTTCAAAATAATAGATGTCTATTTCAAGAAAGTTCTTTCAACCAGAAATAAAATTAGACAAAGTATAAAAATAAATGTGCACACACAAAAGACAAACAAATAAAAACCCCCACACACCATTAGCAGAGAGCTTGCCTGAGGATAGGACCCAGCATCAGATTCTAGACTCCTCCACACTACCTCATGAACAAATGACAGGAAATAGCAACAATGAAGTGTACAATAAGACAGAAAAAAATTTACTCTAAACCACTCAATTTTAAAACTATCTAAAAAAATAAAATACCATCATCAGTTAAAAGACGTTTTGTTCTTGCATAGGCGCTGGGTTCAGTTCCCAGAACCCACATCAAGCAACTCACAATAGCCTGTAACTCCAGCTTCAGAAGGAATCCAACACATCTGGCCTCTTTTTGAACCTATACTTACTTGCAAAAACCCATATGTAGGAGGCGTACAGGTACTGTGCTCAGAGACAAGCATAAGAAACCAGGAATGTTAAACACACAGGGCTGTCTCTTCAAAGGGAGCGCTATATAACCTGCTTTCCACCTAGAATGCTGGGAGTGGACGTGGTCAATAGCCTGATGATCTCTGGGCTACACTGGCTCCCAAACCCCTCCTAACTTGAGCTGCCTGATTTCAATCTAAGGTGCTGTCCTCCCCTCAGACCCTTATGTTGAGCTTGTTCATCTTGACCCTGTTTCCCCAGTTAATCTATAGAAACTATCTTTATGGAAAGTATCACAAGAGTTTCTCTACATAGTCATGAGTTCAGCTTTGTTGTGCAAATGGCACTGAGTTAATAATCATCTGGAAATTTTTTTACAACTTGTGGCAGGCTTAAATATGCCTAAAATAGTACCCAGTGTCATACTCTCAAAGTTTGAACCAACACCAGCTACTAAACTGGCTTTGCTTCTTGTCTCCCCAAGAGCGACACTCTGCTGGCCGAAGTATCTGCAAAGACCCCTACACACACACACACACACACACACATACACACGCACACGCATCATCAAGTCTGACAACTTGATTTTGAATCCTGGGACTACTACACAGAAGAACTGACTCCTACAAGGTGTCCTCTTGACTTTCACACATGTGTGTGCACATACACATGAACACTTAGATAGATACATACTATAAAAATAATTAAAATGTAATCAAATTATTTTTAAATAGGCAAGAAAAATTAAAGTCTAACATAACTGATTAATAGCTGGCCCTGAACAAGCCACTTACTCTGTCATCTTTGCTCTAATCATCTCTAGCTTGGGACAATGAAGCCCATTATTGCTATTTTAGTGTGGTCCCAGATGGACACTGGCCTGTCATCATTTTAAGATGTGTCATATTTGTTTATGCTGTGGAATATTTCTTTTAATGATGCATTCTTCTCTGCTACATTTGTTTTTTTTTTTTTTTTTTTTTTTTGTTNCTTTGGAGCCTGTCCTGGAACTAGCTCTGTAGACCAGGCTGGTCTTGAACTCACAGAGATCCGCCTGCCTCTGCCTCCCGAGTGCTGGGATTAAAGGCTTGCGCCACCATCGCCCGGCTTCTGCTACATTTGTTTACCTCTGTGAAGCTGTGTTACTGTGCCTGTCTATTAAACACCTGACGGTCTAATAAACAGCTGAATGGTCAACAGCCTGGCAGGAAAGGAGAGGCAGGACTGGCGGGCAGAGAGAATAAACAGAAGGAAAAATCTGGGAAGAAAGAGATCCAACAGCAAGCAAAGAAGGGGCCAGCCAGCCACCCATGGAGTAAGAGTGAAAGTAAGATTACAGAAGAAAAGGGAAAAGTCCAGAGGAAAGGGTAGATGGGATAATTTAAGTTAAGAAAAGCTGGACAGAAAGCCAAGCTAAGGCCGGGTATTTGTTAGAAAGAGTAAGATTCCGTGCATAATTTATTTGGGAGCTGTGTGATGGGCCACTCCAAAAAGTCAAAAAAGTGCAAACAACTACAAACCCAGAAACTTGTTGGTACCAAAGAATCTAGGCTTTGGCTCCAGCCCCGGCTTACAGAATGAAAATTTGCAACTTAACAAGACACTCAGCTGAATTAAAAATCCACTCACTATCCTTAACATTCAAATTACAAAAGAAAGAAAGAAAGAAAGAAAGAAAGAAAGAAAGAAAGAAAGAAAGAAAGAAAGAAAGAAAGAAAGAAAGAAAGAAAGCTGTAACAGATAACAAAATAAGGAAAAAAGGTAAGTATCACTGAAGAAACTGCCCAAAAGTTACATTCAATAAATTTTTCCTCTCTTCTTGGCCATATAAAAGTTCTTACTTTGATCCTGAGGAGTAAATAATAATAATAGTAAAGATAAACATGACCATACTTTATTCCCACCTTCTAAAATTTGCATCTCATACATAATACACAACATTTGAAACTCATTATTGGATACACTAATTAACTGTTACTATAATCTCCTGTCAAACTTTCATCAAGTACCAAAGAAAAATCCCTTGCTAGGTAACTGAAAATAAGGAATTAAAGACTTGGGAGAATAGGTGTAAGATAAATGAGCATCCCATTCCCCCTTGCCTCCTGCTGGAAGGGGCCTTGGAAAGGAGACAAAGAATGTAGCTCTCTGGGATGTCATCCTTTCTTTTCCAGTCACTGAAGGTAATAAAGCACTGACATGGAACTGTCCCTCCAAGAGTGCAGTCTGCCTTCCAGATCACCATGGAAATGTCCTCCCAGAGCTGGAGGTTTGGCTCTTGCTCCAAGAGATCTGATGCCCTCTTTAGGCCTTCACAGGCACTTACATGCAAGTGTACACACAGAGAGAGACATAGACAGAGACACAGAGACAGAAACAGAAACAGAGAGAGAGGAAAGAAAGAAATTAAAAATAATCTTTTTAAAGAAAAAGTTATTTTACAGACTCAAAGGCTCACACCCATGAAGACTTAAATACAGGAACTTCTATCTATAATTTACTGGAGTTAACAGAGCAGTCAAATCCCAGCAGACTTGTAATTTGGCAACCACTATATTCTGTCAAGGTTCTAAAGAACAAAGAAATGGTGTGGTTACTTCTGCAATAATTTCCTCCCTATAGACTAAGCATCTGAGTGTCTAAAGACCAGAATTCACGGAAATGTACACCAACCAGCAAGCCAATCCGAGCTTCCTTCTTCCTGATGCTGCCATTTAACAACCTTTACTAACCTCTTCCTAAACCTCCTACATTATGAGAGTATGTGTCAAGCCTTTTAAGACAATTATACTTCATTTTGTTGTCTGTATCTTCTCTTTTTAAAGCATCAATTTGATTTTGACCCATTCAAGGACATAAGCCATGTTTAATTTCATTTAATTCTAAATACATGCAAAATCACTTTTCTACCAAAAAATCACTACTGTACATCTAAATATTTTATCACATCACAATATTGTGCTAAGTGGCTCTGAATGGGCTGTCCAAATAACCTTCTAAAACTTGCCAGATACTGAATGTTTTCTTTAAATTAATCAGTCTCTCCATATTTTTTGTAATTTTTACTCAAAATTTCCAAGAAATATTTTATTGAAAAGATCAACTCTATAAAAATAAACTTAAGATATCACGTTTAACATACTATACTTATAAGTGTTTTACAACAACTATCCTCCATTATTTGTTATAAACTAGAAGCAAAAGTTTTTGAGCTTTGGATGGCCAGCTGTTCTCCTGCACTATTCTGATCTTTTCTACTGCTTGCTTTAAATAAACTTCCCTACTACTTTGCAAAAGAAATAAAAATTCAAAATGAGCTGGGTGTTGATGGCGCAAGTCTTTAATCCCAGGACTCAGAAGGCAGAGGCAGGTGGATCTCTGAGTTCAAGGACAGCCTGGTTACAAAGTAAGTTCCAGGACAGTCAAAGCTACACAGAGAAACCTTGTCTCAAAAAACCAAAAATTAGATATAAGGTAGCTAACAATGAAACTATGGTATTTTTTAAGAAAGACAATTAAAAGCATGAAAGTATTAAATGTACTGGTAAATGCCTGTGTTCCCAGCACTTGGGAGAAGGATGCAGATAGCATAAGGTCAACTTGGGCTACATGAGACCCAATAATTTTTTAAATTTTAATAATTTCAAAATTATTAAAATTTAAAAAATATTGGAAAATACTTGGTTTAACTTTATGCACACAGAAAAAAATAGAATAAATAGCATAATGCTGACGTTCACCGTTTTTCATTTTCATATTTTATGTGTGTTTTGTCTGATGTCGGTATGCCACATACTTCCCAGTGTCCTCAAAGGCCAAAAGAAAGTGACTGGATTCTCTTGGACTAGAATTACAGAGCTTATGAGCCACTGTTTGGGTGCTGGGAATCAAACCTGGGTTTTCTGGGAGAGTGGTAATACTCTTAACCACTCAGACATTTTTTTTAATGAGCTTTAATATTTTTCCATTTGCTAATGTCAGAAATCAAATGCGATCAGATTGAGGAAGAGTTTTAAAACTTTTCTGTTGTGTAAGGTATGTGTGTGTGTGGTTAGAAGCCTGCCCGATACTGAGTGACAGTAGTATGCAGCACACAAGTATGAAGCATTTCACCACTTCTGTGGCTGGCTATTATGCTTGAAGAATTCTTCTCAGGCAAGCAGGTCTGTGTAATATAATCTATCTATAACTCCAGTTTGATTCACTGAGTCGTGTTGACAAGGACTAACACTTGTTTTGTGCCTCTTTTATGCATAGAGATAGCACTAGAAAAATCAAAATGATATCTACTTGGCTTACAAGGTTGTAAGTACTGGTCTGGGGTAGCGCTAATAAACTGTCACGTTACTGAATACTGTTTAATGGATTACACTATTAGAAATGAACTGCTTTGGTTTCGCTCAGTGACTCTCTTTCTGCTCTTCCAGAGGATCTCAGTTCCATTACTAGCACGTACATCCACCTGTAACTCCAGCTGGCCTGAGAGTGCCTCGGCACACACGGCATATACTTATACAGAAATGCACATACAAATAATCTTTTTTTTAAATACTGTGAGTGCCACATTGTTCACACTGACAGGAACAGTGCCATGAGACATTCTAGATGAGTCAGTCTAACAGCTAAAAACAAATATTTATAACACTAACAGGAATACCAAAGGGGGGGCAACTAGGAAGGCCAGGTCTCAAAGAATTCTAATATACAGATACTTAAATTTTATAATGTAAGCAGCAATATATTTTGTTTTAATTATATTCTATATTCTGTAACTCCAGGAATTTACTTTTTATCAGGCAAAGCTAACACACACTAAGCTTAAATGTCATTCTACATAATTAAAAAATAACAAAGTTTAATTCTCTATCACACAGAGTATTTTTTAAATTGTTTCCTAAATTCTAAAACGTTATTAAAACCAGTGCAAGAAAGCTCACCTGACAGCAAAATTATCAGCAATAGCTACGTTAAAGATAAGTCAAATTGCACATTTGAAAAGGAGCTGCCATTCAGTCCCCCACTTCTTTACTAATCTCACAGACAGCAGTTCCTTTTGGGAACCAAACTACTATCAAACAAAAGAAATCTGATTTAATTCCTTAAGGTAGTTTAAAAAGAAAGGCTCACGGGTTTCCAGGGAGATGTCCCCAGCTAGTACCTTGGGCAGCTGAGGATAGGGAACCTGAAATGACCCTATCCTATAGCCATACTGATGAATATCTTGCGTATCACCTTAGAACCTTCATCTGGCGATGGATGGAGATAGAGACAGAGACCCACATTGGAGCACAGGAATGAGCTCCCAAGGTCCAAATGAGGAGCAGAAGGAGAGAGAACATGAGCAAGGAAGTCAGGACCGCGAGGGGTGCACCCATCCACTGTGACAGTGGGGCTGATCTAATGGGAGCTCACCAAGGCCAGCTGGACTGTGACTGAATAAGCATGGGATGAAACCGGACTCTCTGAACATGGCGGACAATGAAGGCTGATGAGAAGCCAAGGACAATGGCACTAGGTTTCGATCCTACTGCATGAACTGGCTTGGTGGGAGCCTAGCCTGTTTGGATGCTCACCTTCCTGGACCTGGATGTGGGGGGGGGAGGACCTTGGACTTCCCACAGGGCAGGGAATCTGGACTGCTCTACAGACTGGAGAGGGAGGGGGAATGGAGTGGGGG
>NW_026067931.1:5153703-5193760 GCF_014885135.2 Alexandromys fortis | reverse complement strand
GAAGAGTGGGGGAGGGGGAGGGAAATGGGAGGCTGGGAGGAGGCGGAAACTTTTTTTTCTTATTCTCAATAAAATAAAAAAAATAAAATAAATAAATAAATAAATAAATAAATAAAGGGAGGGAGGGAGGGAAGCTCAGTTTTAAAATGCAGGGTTAAAGAGCTTCCCAAGCTTTATTATAAAGAAGGGCTTGTTCTCAGAATTACTGTTCTTCCTAAACCAATGCCAATATCTTGACCTTACAGATGCTGACCTTCATATCTAAAACAGAAAAGCTACCTGCCAACACCTGTTTTTCTGTTAAATTTTTTCACTCCCAACACAGTAAGAGAAAATAAACATGAGATGAAAAGAGAATCCTCACATTACTTATCTCCTTCCCATAATAGTTCACTGAAGAAGCTCTATTTCCTTAGGCTAAGAATTCCTAAGAACTTTAATATGACTCAAAAAATATCAGACCCACTCTCACTGTGTTAGTCCCTCTGGTCTAAATCCTGCTGTAGCTCAAGCAGACCTGGATTTCGTTCCCACCTGCCTTAGTCTAGGAAGTGTGCAGAACTATACCTAGCCATGGGGCAATTTTTTTTAACAAAGACAATTGCAATGCACAAGAGAATATATCAGTATTGTCGAAAGAGCTAGACTTTCCATGTGTACAGAACCCACCTGATCTTTGCTAAATTCTTAACCACAAGATAGATACTGTTCTGTGATGTATAATATATAACTACCATTAAGATTATACTGTTTTACAAAGACAACAAATTAAAACTGGTCCTCTACTGCCATCTGGTTGAGATCATAAAATACCAATCCTAAATCAGAAAGTTTTCAGCAATAAAACTCCTTAATAAATTATTAAAATAAAAGATTTAAGAATATCAGCACTTGAGAGTCAAAGGCAAACAGACATACCTCTGTATACAGAAAACATTCTCTGTAACAAAAACAACAGAGTTCTCAAGAAGCCCAGGTTTGCCTTTAATTTGATATATGGCCAAGATTTTACCTTGAACCCTTATCCTCCTGCCTTTGCCGTCCAAGCACAGGATTAGAGGCATGCTCTAACACTGGAGTTTTTGCTTCCAAGTTTTTAACTCTGGAATAGCATGGAATAGCGTGCCTGGTTGAATTTCTGTTTGTAAATTGCAAAGTGAAGCTGAAAGACTCCCTTCTGCATCTGTTAGATCTGACATGACCTTCATACTAAAACTCTAGGTTGCAGCTGGACTGCACAGACCCTGAGTATCCTCATCATGTGTTGGCCACTTTCCACCCAAGCAGTCAGGACAGGACAACCTTTACAAGAAGGAAGTGGACTCCTTCCACAGCCTAACAGTGCTCACCTCCTACCATCTTTGATGGAAGCATTAGACTATCTATGAACATGCTTTTCCAATGTTGTTGATTTTTTTAAACTACCAGATACTACTTTAAAAAAAAGAAAAAAGAAAAAAAAAAACCCTTTGCTATCTATCATTTTGATGGTCTTAAGAGCCAGCAGAATCATTTTGGATCCTTATTCCACTATGTGAAACTACTGTACTTAAACAATTTATGTGTATTTCCAAATTTATAATGTTTAGAAATTTTTATTTTTAAGTCTGCTGTTGTCAGGGGGCAAGATAGGGAGATTAATATAGAGCCTTGCTGTTTTGCCTAGGCTTGTCTTCAGCTCATGAGTTCAAGAAATCCTGCTTCCTGAGTAACAAGGACCTCAGGCCTCAGTGTCTGACCTGAAAGTTTTGGTTTTATAACAGTACAAGTGTACATCTGGTTTACTCAATAGCCAATAAGAAAATGAGGTCTACCATCAATCATATAAATAATTTCTGGAAGAAGGTTTGATACACAGAAACTTTGGGTAACTTCAATGTCATGAAAAACACTGAGTCAGAACCACCCAACTAAACTGTTCTTAGAAACAGTGAGATAATAAGTTTTGATGTTTTAAAATGCTAAGTATTGGATAACTTTGACAAAGTAATAAAAACAATTAAGGAAAAAGGGAAATATAAACAAGTATACCATTTCAATAACCTTCTGGGTTACAAAATATAAGGGCCATGAAGCATGCACAGGGGCAAAAATAATCTCCACAGATGGAGCTGCCATTTTACACAACCCAATAAGATGCAGACCCCAGACCCAACAGCAACTGAAAAATGACAAGACATTTGTACAAAAAAAAGAAATGTATTTTTAAACCAAAATTCATAAGGCATGCATGTAATCAAAGTGATAGAAAAAGAGGGTCCTCCAACACAATCAGCTGTATCAAGTTCAGTCAGAAGCCTATAGTCCAAAAGCTTCCTAGAAAGTTTTTGTCTCATGGCTTTGTAGTCTGAGTTTTGCTGGGGGAGGGTGGAAGTGGTTATTTACCACAAGTTGACCTTGACTTTGCAGCAGTGTGGGTTCCAGTTCCTCAGTGGAAGGTCTGAGTGGCCACTGCCTTACTGCCCCAAAGAACACACTTCTAGTAAAAGCCCTCCTTCAGCAAACAAACAATCCATATGCTAGAAGAGCAGTAATAACAGTTCATGATCTCACTGGGACCCTTAGTATCTTTGACTTTCAAAAGCCTTTATAAATCCCTGTATCTTTGAAATATTAAAGTGAGTTTTCTTCCTGCCACTAAAAAAAAGGAATGTAATCCATCCCACTAATCTAAAACTATTTCCAATAGGAATAAAAAATTGTTTTCACTATTCAACTTCAACCACAAAGCTGAGCATGGCCTATAATCCCAGTACTTGGGAAGTGGAGGCAAGAGAATTAGTAGTTCAAGTTCAACTTCTGCTATGCAATAAGCTCCAGGCTGGCTTGGCAGTGGTGAGACCTTGACTCTCTCATAATAATAATAATAATAATAATAATAATAATAATAACAACAACAACAACAATAAAATAATTTTCAACCATAGAATTGTTTTTAAGAGGCTAGAGAGATGGCTCAGCAGTTAAAAGCACTTGTTCTTCTTCCAAAGAACTTGATTAGATCCCCAGCACTTATAACTACTTGTAACTCTAGCTCCAAAGGTTCTGGCACCATCTTCTGGCCTCCATGAGCATCTACCACACATACACACACACACACACACACACACAAAATCTTTTTTTTTTAATGTTTTTAAAAGATGTTTACCATGGCTGGAGAGACAGCTTAGTGGTTAAAAGCACTCAGTGCTCTTGCAGAGGACCCAGGTTCAATTCCCAGCACCCACATAAAGAATCACAACTGCCTATAATTCCATATCTAATGAGTCAGACTTCTGTCAGCTCTTATACAAAAGTGGTGCACAGAAATATACTGGTCTACATAGTTAAGTTCCAGACCAGTCAAAACTATAGAGCTCTTATCTTAGGGGGAAAAAGTCTTTTAAGAAGAACATATTCAGTCATGGGTTGGCAAACTATGACTCCAAAGAAAATAGTGCCTACTGCTTTGCAATAAAGTAAGTTAGTTAGTTTGTGAGTTTGTGTCAGGGTCTCCTGTACCTTGCACTGACCTTGAAATTGTTATGTAGTTGAGGATGATCTTGAACTTTTAATCCTCTAGCCACCATCTCACAAATGTTGGGAATACAAGCTTAAGCCACTACTGCCCAGTTTTACTCAGTGTCAGGGACTAAACTCAGGGCCTACCCCTGCTAGTCAGGCACTGTAACAACTACATCCCTGACCCCAAAATTAAGTTTTCCTGAAATACATTTACATAAAGATACTAGAATAGCCGGCCAGTGGTGGTGCACACCTTTAATCCCAGCACTCAGGAGGCAGAGGCAGGTGGATCTCTGTGAGTTCGAGATCAGCCTGGTCTACAAGAGCTAGTTCCAGGACAGGCAACAAAGCTACAGAGAAACCCTGTCTCAAACAAACGATACTAGAATATCTGGCAACTAAATTATGAAATAAGGATAACAAAAAGAGATCCCAAATGCGCTCATGGTGCCACATGCCTATAATCCCAATACTCAGGAGACAGAGGTAAGACGTCCGTATTAAATCAGGTATGATGGTTCACACCTATAATCCCAGCACTGGGGAGGATAAGAAGATTGCTGTAGGTTCACCAGGTGTTTAAGGCTAGCCCAGGTTAAAGTAAAATTCTGTCTCAAAAAATTAAAATAGAAAACTTTTTCACAAAAACAAACAGAATTCTGCAGCCAAAATTTAGCAGAATGAACTAAAACTTTATACAACTTAAAATACCAACAGATAAAAGCTATATAATTTCTGAAACACATTTATTTCACTGTTCAAATCAGAAACTCACAACCTGAGAAGTATACACTTTCCCTAACAATATAATATTCTTCAAGCATGACAGTTATTTGTGTAATTGATTTTGAGTAGTCAAACTTACCGAGTACCATCTGCTTTCCAGCTTACTTTATATGGCTTCTGCTCTAAAAGTCTAATATTTTGCTTGTCCATGGAAACAGGTTGTGCTCCAGGGAACCCAGACCTTAAAGAAAAAACATTATTCTGTCATAGCTACAACCCATATAATGTTATCATTGTGTTAAACCAATCTCTAATGGCTCAAAGGTTGATCACAATATTCTTCCTATCACGAGATTAATTTCAAATGGAATAGCATCAATCTCAGCCAGGAATAGTTGCATATTACTTTAAAATCAGCACTCAGAAGGCAGAGGCATGTGGATTTCTGTGAGTTTAAAGCCAACCTGGTCTACATAGTGAGTTCCAGGACAGCCAAAGCTACACTCTCTCTTGACATTTTAGAATACAACTTTACAGGGTACTAAATGGCCACTGCTATAATATAAATATTGGGCTAATTTAAAAATATTATATGCAGGACTGAAGAGAGAGAGCTCAGGGGCTAAAATGATTCCTATGAAAGTATGAGCACCTGCATTGGGATCCCCAGATCCCAATCAAAAGCCAAGCCTGGCAGGCATATGCTATAATCCCAGAAATGGGAAGAGTGGGGGGTGTGGAAACAGGCAGATACTGGGATCCAGTATTGTTAAGGTAATTAAGCTAAAATTCAAGTGTTTTCCTGAAGTTTAAACCACTGCTGCTTTACTATTTAGATCATGCACAATAAATGATGGGGAGGGGAGCACCCAGCCCACAGGTGCACAGTGGAGGCAGAGGGTGACACGAGGAGTCTTCCTCATCATTAGCCAGCAGAAACAAAGAGATCAACAAAAACAACTCTGGTGACAACAATAATGTTGTATTCTTGAGAATGATGTAAATCAACTAATCCTGATTCAACTTAACTGTTACAGATTACCTTGAAAAACACGTGACATCCTCTTAAGCACTCAATGTACACACTAACTTTAAGAAGCAAAAAAAAGTCAAGTTAATGCTTTTATTAATTTTAAGTATTAAAGAATAAATTTTATTTAAAACTTGAAAATATGCCTTACCCTTCCCAGCCACAGAACTGATGACATTTCTGCTGTACCTCTCCTAACTTTGGTTGAGTTGTTACTTGAGTTACACCTTTAACAGTTATACCTTCCAAGAAAATAGCACCCTTTAAAGGAAAGAGAAAATAAAATGATACCATATATACATACATATATACACGCACACATATATATAAAGAATAAATGTATTTACAAATTAATGAGCTAGTTAAACCTAAGAAAACTCATATTAAATAGAAATGATTGGTTCTGCCTGCTGTAACGAGTGGCATTTATACTCCACCAGACACAGGGCTTGGGCAAAAGGATTCTAAGGTCTCCATAGGCTATATAGCAAGATCCCATCTCAAAGCCAAAGAAAAGAAAAGGTGTACCCCAGGAAAGTCTATAAAATTTTCTGTGCTTCTGTTTTCATACTTTTTAAAACTAAAACATTAGTCTAAGTGTATACTAAATCAGTTTCAGACACATCAGAGAGCTTCTGCATCACTTTCAAGTAAAATTATGTAACAACTCTAGCTGACAATGTCATTAAAGAATAAAAAAACCTGGTCTACAAGTTGCAAAGTTCAACCTTCTGGCCAAGATCTGGCAAGCAATGCACTTGGGAAGAGGAAGAAAAAATTCAGAGTTCATCCACATATCCACTCTGTCAGGTCCTCAGGAGTCCTAAGTCTTTCTAGCAGACAGCACTCTTACACTGTCTCAAACTCAGAATGAGATGTATCGTCATCTAAGAAATCTTCCATTTGACTGCCTTAAAATAATGATAATGTTGGGATCCCATGACCTAAGGATAAAGATGACCAATGCTTTCCTGTTATACCATTACCTTGACCCAACAACAAAACTCCAGTCCCAGGTGATCCAACCCATTTTATACCCCTATGGGCCCCAGATACACACACACACACACACACACACACACACACACACGAAACACTAATACACATAAAATAATAAATCTTAAAAATGAAAACACTTCTGATGCCAGCTGTGGTGATGCATGAGTATCATTCCAGCACTCTGGAAGTTGAGGAAAGAAGCCTACAAGTTCAAGGGCAGTTTGGCCACACAATAAGTTTGAGGCCAGCTAGGCTATATATTGACAACCTTATTTTAAAAAACACTTTAAAAATAGGCCATTTCTATTAATAAATACTACTAACTAATGAAAATAAATTCTGAAAGCAAAACTCTTAAGACTTGTAATACAATGACTAAGAATACCCAAGTGGTGTTAATATCCCTATAAACTATCATCTTAAATATGCCCAGCTGTGCCTTGTACCTGAGTGCCTCTCTTTTCTTAACCAGCATGCTTAAAGTCAGTATTAAAAATGTCTCTAATAAAATCCCAAATCTGCTTTAAAAAAGAAAAGGGAAGAAATGTACCTAAGGGCACAAATGCTAAGTAAGCACTCTACCAATTCTTTGGTGTAACTAAGATTTTTTTCCACTGGAAAGGCATGAAAAATAAACCTTTAAATTGTATCTCATTATAACTATTAAAATCAAAAAAATCAAGTAATATTTTCAAAAATGTATTAGGCATATATGCTCAAGATTAATGTTGTTTTTTAAAAGTATATTTGAAAAGCCAGACATGGTGGTACAAGGCTATAGTCTAAGTCGTCTACATATTTCAATTTCCTTATAAAAATTTATCATAAAGAGCAAGCAGGGCATGAACGATGGCTCAGGATGTAAAAAGCCTCTCAACCAAGCCTAAAGACATGAGTTTGATCCCCAGGATGTTGTCCTCTGACTTCTACAGGTGTGGATGGGTGTGCATATGTGTATCCATGGAGAGAGTATCTGAAATTAACAATTAGGAAAATAAAAAGAGGAACATAACAACAGACACCAACGAAATCCAGAGAATCATAAGGACATACTTTAAAAAAACCTATAATCCACAAAAAGAGAAAATCTAAAAGTCATTAAGTCTCCCAACCAAAAAAAAAAAAAAAACAAAACAAAAACAAAAACAAAAGAGTCCAGTGCCAGATTGTTTTAGTGCAGAATTATACTAGACTTTAATAAAGAGTTAACACGAATACTCTTCAAAATTCTAAAAACTAGAAACAGAAGGAACATTGCCCAATTCCTTTGATGAGGCCATAAGCACCTAATACCAGAACCACACAAAAATTCAACAAAGAAAGAGAACTACAAAGCAATTTCCCTTGTGAACATAGACGCAAAAATACTGAATAAAATACTCGCAAACCGAATTCAAGAACACACCAAAAAGATTATCCACCATGACGAAGTAGGCTTCATCCCAGATATTCAGGGATGATTGAACATACAAAAATCAGCCAATGTAATCCACTATATAACAAACTAAATGGAAAAAAAAAAACACATGATCATCTCATTAGATGCTGAAAAAAAATCTTTGACCACATCCAACAGCTCTTCATAATAAAAGGCTTGGAGAGAATCGGGAATATAAGAACATACCTAAACATTTAAAAAAAAAAAAAAAGCAATTTACAGTAAGCCTATGGCAAACATCAAATTAAATGTAGAGAAACTGAAAGCAATTCCACTAAAATCAGGAATAAGATAAGCTGCCCACTCCATATCTATTCAATAGAGTATTTTAACTTCTAGCTAGAGCAGTAAGACAACTGAAGGAAATCAAGGGGTTATAAATCAAAAAGTTGGAAGTCAAAAAATATTGCTATTCACAGATGATATAATAGTATACATAAGTGACCCCAAAAATTCTACCAGGGAACTCCTACAGCTGATACACACCTTCAGCAAAGTGACTGGAGACAAAATTAAGTCACAAAACTCAGTAGCTCTTCTATACACAAACGACAAACAAACTGAGAAAGAAATCAGGGAAACAACACCCTTCACAATAGCCACAAATAATATAAAATTCTTGGGGTAACTAACTCTAACCAGCAGCTGATAGGAGCATTAGGCAGAAAGAGAACCCAAACTAGAGGTCTCCATCAGTTCCCTCCCCTTGAAGCTTGGGGAACCCTGTGAAAGAAGTGGAGGAAGAATTGTAGAAGCCGGGGCGGGGGAGGGGGGTTGAGGTGTCAAATAAACCAGGAGAACACAGTCCACTGAATCCACTAAGTACAGTTCATAGGAACTCAGAGACTGAAGCGAAAAATCACAAAGACTGCATGGTTCTGTGAAAGGTCCCCTGTACATATTATGTTGTTAGCTTGCTGTTTTTTTGTTGGACTACTAACAGTGGGAGTGGGGGTGTCTCTGACTCTTTTGTCTGTTCTTGGTATCCTCTTCCTCCTACTGGGTTGTCTCATCCAGCCTTGATATGAAGGTTTGTACCTAATCTTATTGTGTTTTCTTATGCCACAGTCAGAGGGTATCCCTCAGTGACCTAACTGCTGAGGCCCTTTTCAAATTTTATGTGAGAGTATTTATCTGACCGGCTTTTTTATGTGGTGGTGCTGGGAACAGAACTCTAGTCCTCATACCCTGTATATGCACTTATTGAATGAGTCATCTCACTAGCACAAAATTAAGTTACTTTTGAAAATATTTAAAGCAATTTACATTTGTGGGTGATCTTATAGTCTTCAAGATGTGCAAGCACAATTAAAAGTTTTCCAACTAAGAATTTAAAGAAAAGAACCTAAAGTAACAGTTACATAATTTATATTAAAAAAATCAAGGCATTTTTCCTCCTTGCTGTGAACCACTGTCAACTAAGACATGACTTGTAGTGTCTACTGGCCAACCACAATATACCTTAATTACTAACTTCATTAACACTTCATTTCCTCCACACTTCTGTCACTTTACCTTTGGTCTATACCAAGTCTGTCTTGTGTACAAGTTAAAGAGTCCTAGTCCTCTTAACAGATCTCCTGTCCCTGCAGGAAAGAGGAAGATAACCCACTCTACCACATCCAATTAAACACAGGGTCTCCTGTATCCTATCCTCACCTACAACTATGTAGCAGAGGGTAGCCTTGAACTCCTGAGAGCTGGAATCAACATTCACCACTTATACAGTGCTAGAAAGGAATCCAATGCTTCATGCATGCTTGGCAAGTATCTACCACTGAGCTGTAGCCACAACCCAACTCCTAATACTTCATCAGACTTATGCCTAGAAAATTAAGAAAAGTTGACTAGAGAAGTAGAAGTTTTCTAAGTTGTGTAAGTACAAAGGAAACACCACCTATGGCAGGCAACAGTTATATTAACTGTATGACTATTTTGCAGAAACATTCTCACTAGCTACTAGGTAATATACTAAATCTATTATTCTATTGTTAATACTTAATGTACTCAGTAGTTCTTAGCTAATCTCAATCTAACCTCTAAGAGTTTTTTGGTTTACATAAGAAACAAAACCAGGATGACATTCTTAACTCCCACTTATCTCTGGAAAAAAAAAAAAAAAAAAAAAAAAAAAAAAACAAATGGGCTGCAAGATGGCTCAGCAAGCAAAGGCATTTGTTGTCAAATCTGACAGCCTGAACTCAGTCCCAGAACATGCAAGATGGCTGGGGAGGAATGAGTCCCACAATTTGTCCTTTGACCTCACATTACCACCACGGCAAGCATGCCTCACCACCCAAAGAATAATAATCATGTAAGACAAAATTTTAAGGAACAATTGCTGGCTAATCATTAAATGTGAACCATGGTGGGGCATGCCTATAATCTGTCTCAGCACTAAGAATATTACTCAGCACTTTGACAAGAGGATTAGGAGTTGAGAGTAGGCTGGGCTTCATAGTGAGACCCCACCACAACTTTTTAAGGACTCCATCTGGCTCATAATGTTAGGAGTTTCTTAAAAGGTTTCATGTAGAACCAAAATTAATTTCACAATATCAGAAACCATTATTATGCTCTTCAACAGAGAGAAAGAAAGAGAGTGCGAAATAACAGAAACCTAGCCAATATCCCACAATAGGTTTGAACAAAAATATAAATTATGGCTCAGCAGGTAAGGGCCCCTGCAGTTAGCCTGACAACCTGAGTTTGACCCCCAGGACCCATACATAGTATGAAAAGAGAACTGACTCCCACGAGTTGCCCTCTGACCTCCACATGCATATTGTGCCATTCCCACACCAAGGCACACACATTCAAGCATGCACATACAAAATACACAAAATAACTGAATAAATAAATGTAATTTAAAATAATTTTAAAAGAACAGCACAGTATTTGTGAACATTACCAGTTTTAACCGTTCTTTTCTCCTTTTACCAAAGGAAGCACTTGACCCAGGTTCTGAGTCCCTTTTCCCATCTTCATCCTCATCTTCTTCATCATCATCCTCAAAACACCAATCTGGCAATACAGGTGGTGGTGGTGTTTCTTCTATATCACCATAGCGACGAAAAAGTTCCTTCAAATAATCACCCTTATAGATTCCTGGTGGTCTGGCTTGGGCAAATGTAGCAACTGCTGCTTCAATACTATGGAAAACAAGCAATGCAATTTTCTCACTAGTGTCCATTTATGGGGAGTTGTCAATAATTAACTCATACTCAAAGTACCACAAAAAGTATAACAGGCATATAAAACAGAAAAACCAAAGTCTTTCTTTATCAGCAAAGTTTTCAATGATAAACTAATTCCAAAAATACATACACATGGTACACTGCAACATAAGGTACACATAGATCACCCACCTATAATACATGGGCACTATAATATATCATACATTATATATAATACATAGACTGCTATAATATATGGTACTAACAAATAATATATTATAAATGTTTAAAACACATTGCTGTGAGTGCTCATGACAAACACGGATAGCCAATGAAAAGAAATTTTAATAAAACATTAAAGGTCAAGGTCTCAAAGAAAAAGAGCAGTCAAAAGAATGTGAACAGAAAAGTGAACAAACACAGTAATTTTTAAGAAATCTTTTTACCAAAAGACCCAGAGCCAGTCACAAAGAATACATACACATTTTGAGAAAGAGCTAACCATTGGCTGAGTCTGGCATAGGAGTCTGATGTTATTGTGTACAGTGTTCTAAATGACTAGAGCTGAAAAATATACAAAGTAGAAAACCACTGATTGTAAAAGAAATAGAAAACAATTGCATCCGTGTTTTGCTTGACTGTATTCCAAAAAAGGATCTACTGGGTAAAAGGATTTAGAAACACTAACTATGAACCTAGAGAAGTAAAAAGAAAGTTCAGTCAGCAATACCCTATTCTCTAAGAATTTCAGGTAACTAGGTTCTAATCTCTCAAAATCTAAAAATGTACTTCACAAGTAACATGTTCGATAAAGACAAGATTGTTTAAAGGGTAATGACATCCTAAAATGCTTCCTTCACATAGCACTATGTTTTCCTAGTAATTAACAGCTATAAAAGACAAATTTCAAAGGAAAAAACAGGACATTTCCAAAGCTGAATACAAACACAAACATTGATGACCCAACCTCTGCAACTTTTAAAATACAAGAAAAACATGGAAAAATAAGTACACCGTTTATAAGATTCTTAATCATCATGAATTGTCACATACATCTTCTTCCACTATAATAAACCTATATACCTCCAATCCATTTTCTCCACCAAAAAGGCACATATGAGGAAACCGGTCCGGTTGAAGCCATGGGTGCAGTGAACACCTAGAAGAAAAAGCAGTTTGGGTTAAACTGAACCACTCCAAAGGCGACATTCTGTTTTAAATGACAACCTGATTTCCAAACAGTTCAGTTAGTTACTTAATTACATTATGTATTTGTATATTCTAAAAACTCAAAATACTCCTTTAACTTAATAGCTTGTCAATTTAAGTTCTTTAGGGTCTAATTTAGAACACTAGACAGAAATTTAATAATAAAACACTGGTTCATTAGTTTAAAATGCTTTACTGTCTAAAATTTGTCATTAAAAATTTTCAAGAATAGGCCAGATGGTAGTGACTGACGCCTTTAATCCCAGCACTCAAGAGGCAGAGGCAGGTGACTCCCTGTGAGCTAGAGGCCAGCCTGGTCTACAAGAGCTGGTTCCAGAACAGCTAGGACTGTTACACAGGGAAACCCTGTCTCGAAAAACAAAACAAAAAAAAAAGATAGATAGATGATAGATAGATAGATAGATAGATAGATAGATAGATAGATAGATAGATAGATAGATAGATTGATTCAAGAATTGAGGCTGCTCCACCACCATCCCTACCCAATGGACACTGTAACCTACAATACACACTCTGCACCCAAACACACTGAAACCTTCACCCTCTCCCTGGTCAAACATTCCACTCAAAATCAGCAGCCCCTAGAGATACAAGCACTGCCTACATCATAGAAGAGATGGGTAGACCAGCAGATTAAGAACACATTCAACAATATCAAGAACAATATGACACCACCAAAACCTAGTGGTTCTGCAACAGCAAGACCTAAACATCCCAACACAGATGAAGCAGAAGAAAACGACCTTAAAACAACTTTATGAAGATGATAGAGGCCCTTAAAGAGGAAAAGAAATTCTTTTAAAGAAATAGAGGAAAAGACAAACAAAAATTTAGAAGAATTAAATTAATCGCTTTAAAAAAAAAAAAAAAAGAAAGCCAAGAAAAAAATGATCATACAGGTGAAGGAAATAGCTCAAGTCTTGAAAATTGAAATACAGGCAATAAGGAAAACACACAGAGGGAATTCTAGAAATGGAAAATCTGAGTAAACGAATAGGATCTATAGATACAAGAATAACCCGCAGAATACAAGAGATGGAAGAGAGACTCTTAAGGCACTAAAGATACAATACAAAAAATAGATTCAAAGAAAACGTTAAATCCAACAAATTCTTACAACAATCCAGAAAATCTGGGACACCATGAAAAGATCAAACCTAAGAAAAATAAGTATAGAAAAAGGAGAAGAATTCCAGCCCAAAGCCACAGAAAATATATTTAACAAAATCATAGAAAAAGCCTTTCCCAACCTGAAGAAGGAAATGCCTATGAAGATACAAGAAACTTATAGAACACCAAATAGACTGGGCCAAAAGAAAGAAAAAGAAAAACTCAGTCCCCTCACCATATACTAATCAAAACAATAAACATACAGAATCCTTTAATCCTAGCACTCAGGAGGCAGAGGCAGGCGGATCTCTGTGAGTTCGAGACCAGCCTGGTCTACAAGAGCTAGTTCCAGGACAGGCTCCAAAACCACAGAGAAACCCTGTCTCGAAAAACCAAAAAATAAATAAATAAATAAATAAATAAATAAATAAATAAATAAATAAATAAATAAATAAAAGAATACTAAGTGCTGCAAAGGAAAAAGGCCAAGTAACATATATGAATTACACCTGACTTCTCAATGGAGACTATGAAAGCACAGACATTTAGCAGACACTAAGAAACCACGGGTGCCAGTCCATACTTACTATACCGAGCAAAACTTTTAATTACCATAGATAGAAAAAACAAGATACTCCATGACACAACCAGATTTAAATAATAAGTATCTACAAATCCAAACCTATAGAAAATACTAGAAGGAAAACTCCAACCCAAGTAAGTTAGCTGCACCCACGAAAACACAGGCAATAGATAATCCCATACCAATGAATCTCAATTCTGAACATGTATTCCCCAAATACAAAGGCACCCACATTGGTAAAAGAAACATCACTAAAGCTTGAATCATATATCAAACCCCACACATTAATAGTGGGAGACTTCAACACCCCACTCTCACCAATAGACAGGTCTCTCAGACAGAAAATTAACCTAGAAATAAGGGAACTAACAGAGGTTATGACTCAATTAGACCTAACAGACATCTATAGGACATTTCACCCAAACACAAAAAAAACTGTACTTTCTCAGTACCTCATGGAACCTTCTCTAAAACTGACCACATACTCGGTCACAAAGCAAATCTCAAAAGATACAAAAAGAACTGAAATAAAGCCCTGTATATTATTGAATCAGCATGGGTTAAAGTTAGAATTCAACAACAACACAAACTACAGAAAGCCTACAAACCCATGGAAACTGAACAATTCTCATCTGAATTACCACTGGATCAAAGAAGAGATAAAGAAAGAAATTAAAGACTTCCTAGATTTTAATGAAAATAAAAGCACAACATACCCAAACTTATGAAACACTATGAAAGCAGTGTCAAGAGGCAAGTTCATGCACTAAGTGCCCACTTAAAGAGCATGGAAATTTCACCGTGACTTAACAGCACACCTGAAAGCTCTCAAACAGAAAGAAGCAAACTCACCCGAGGAGAAGATGACAGGAAATAATCAAACACAGGGCTGAAATTAAAATAGAAACAAAAAGAATACAGAGAATCAATAAAGCAAAGAGTTGGTTCTTAGAGAAAAAAACAAGACTGACAAATCCTTATCCAAACTAACCAAAAGGCAGAGAGAACATCCAAATTAACAAAATCAGAAATGAAAAGGGGGACATAACAACAGACACTAAAGAAATTCAGGGACTCATTAGGTCATACTTCAAAAACCTATATGCCACAAAAATTGGAAAATCTAAAAGAAATGGACAATTTTCTGGATAAGTACCTAATACCAAAATTAAATCAAGACCAGATAAACAATTTAAATAGACCTATTACCCCTAAGAAAACAGAAGTAGTCATTAAGTTTCCCAATCAAAAAAAGCCCAGGGCCAGTAGGTTTCAGTGGAAACAAAGAGCTAATACCAATACACCTCAAATTAATTGTTCCATGTAATAGAAACAAAAGAAACAAAATTTTTTTATAAGGCTACAGTTACCCTAATACTGAAACCACACAAAGATGCAACAAAAAAGAGAATTACAGACCAATCTCCCTCATGAACATTAATGCAAAAATACTCAATAAAATACTGGCAAACCAAATCCAAGAACACATTTAAAAAGAAAAATCACACAACATGACCAAGAAGGTTTCATCCCAGAGATGCAGGGTTGGTTCAACATATGAAAATCTGTCAATGTAATCCACCATATAAACAAAGAAAAAAACCACATGATCATCTCAAGATGCTCAAAAAGCCTTTGATTAAACCCATCACCCCTTCATGATAAAGGTTTTGGAGAGATCAGGGATACAAGGAACATATACATAATAAAGGCAATTTACAGCAAGCCAACAGACAACATTAAATGAGGAGAAACTCAAGCCGATTCCGTTAATATAAGGAACAAGACAAGGCTGTCCACTCTCTCCAAATCTATTCAACTACATCTTATTAGAGCCATCACCATCCCTGACTTCAAGCTCTACAGTAATGAAAACAACTTGGTATTGGCACAAAAACGGACAAGTGAGCCAAAGACCCGAATATTAATCCATACACCTATGAACACCTAATTTTTGACAAAGAAGCTAAAACTGTACAATGGAAAAAAGAAACCATCTTCAATAAATGGTGATGGCATAACTGGGTATCAACATGTAGAAGAATGTAAATAGACCCATATCTATCACTATGCACAAAACTCAAATGCAAATGGTTCAAAGACTTCAATATACATCCAACCACACTGAACTCATAGAAGAGAAATTGGGAAGTAGTATTGAACACATGGGCACAGGAGACTACTTCCTATATAAAATCTCAGTAGCACAGACACTGAAAGCAACTATTAACAATGAAACCTCCTGAAACTAAGAAGTTTCTGTAAGGCAAAGAACATAGTAAGACAAAAAGGCAGCCTACAGAATGGGAGAAGATCTTCACCAACCCATCTGACAAAGGGCTGATCTCCAAAATATATAAAGAACTCAAGAAGCTAAACATCAAAATACCAAATGATCCAATTAAAAAATACGGTACAGATCTAGGCAGAGAGTTTTCAACAGAAGAATCTCAAATGTGATATGGGAGTGTCATATATCAATCTGTTGATTTCATTGGTTAAGTAATAAACACACTGCTTGGCCTCATAGGTTAGAGCATTGGTGGGAGGAGTAAACAGAATAGGATGCTGGGCGGAAGAGGAAGTGAGGTCAGACTCTGCTCTGCTCCGAGAGAGACCCGACAGCTCTCTGGAGCAGAGACACCAGGATGGACGGAGGCTAGACTCTTCCCGGTAAGCGCTCCTTGGGGTGCTTACACACATCATTAGAAATGGGCTAGTCCAGGTGCGAGAATTGGCCTGTAAGGGCTAGAGTTCATGGGCCAAGCAGTTCTTTAAATGAATACAGTTTGTGTGTTGTTATTTCGGGTATAAGCTAGCCAAGCGGCCGGGGTGTTGGGGACACAGCCCTGCTGCCGCTCCTATTTCAACACAAATGACCGAAAGACACTTTAAAGAACTGCTCAACATCCTTAGCCATCAGGGAAATGCAAATCAAAACAACTCTGAGATGCCATCTTACATCTGTCAGAATGGCTAAAATCAGAAACACTGCTGACAGCTTATGCTGGAAAGAATGCGGAGTAAAGGGAACACTCCTCCACTGCCTGAGGGAGTCAAACTTGAAGAGCCAGCCACTTTGGAAATTGGTATGGCAATTTCTTAAAATATTGGGAATCAATCTACCTCAAGACCCAGCTATGCCAATTTTAGGCATATACCCAAAGGATGCACAATCATATCACAAGGACATGTACTCAACTGTGTTCATAACAGCATTATTCCTATAGCCAGAACCTGGAAACAACCTAGATGGCCCTCAACCAAAGAATGGATAAGGAAATGTGGTACATTTACACAATGAAGTACTACTTGACTGTAAAAAAAAATTAAAAATTAAAAAAAAATTACATCATGAAATTTGCAGACAAATGGATGAAACTAGAAAAAAAAATCATTCTGAATAAGTTAACTCCAACCCAGAAGACAAACATGGTATGTACTCACTCACAGGTGGCTATTAAGAATAAAGTACAGGATAACCAACCTACAATCCACAGCCCTAGAGTGGCTAGATAACAAGGAGGGCCCAAAGAGGGAAGCATGGATTTCCCTCAGAAGTTAGAGAAGAAAAGATCTCCTGGGTAAACCGACAGCAGGGGTTGGGGGATGGAGAAATGGGAACTAGAGGGAGCGGGTTGGGTGGGTTGGGGACTGGAGGTGGGTTGGAGGCAGGATGGAGGGGAAGATTAATAAAAGAAATGTCCTGATGGGGGATTCACTTGGGGGACAGGGATTAAACCTAGAACCAGGGAAACCCCCAGGAATACATAAAGATGACCCCAACTAAGACTCCTAGCAATGGTGGAGAGGGCGCCTGAACTGGCCATCTATGATAGGCAGATTGGTGACTTCCCTAACTATCATCAGAGATACTTTATCCAGTAACTGATGGAAGCAGAGGCAGAGATCCAAAGACAAGCACTGCTCTGAGCTCCCAGTCTTGTGGAAGAAAGGGAGGAGGTGGAGGGCAGGGGGTCATGATGGAGGAACCCACAGAGACAGCTGACCTGAGCTCATGGGGCTCATGGACGCTGGACCAACAGTCTGGGAACCTGGATGGGATTAACCTAGGCTGTGTGTGACAAACTGGAGCTTGGTCTCTTAGGAAAGCTTCTAACAATGAGAGCAGGACCTCTCCCTAGGGCTTAGCTGTCTTTTGGCACCCTGTTCTCCATGCTCGATTGCCTGGCCCCTGCCTCAATTTGATGTGCCATGCTTTGTGCAAGCCCATGGGAAGCCTGTCCCTTTCTGAACACAGATGGAGAAATGGATGGGGGGGGGGGAGTATTGAGGATTATTACTTTTCAGGTATGTGACTTTTGTTTACACTATATTTATTTAACTCTGTGAAGCTGTGTTACTGTGCCTATCTAAAACACGTGATGGTCTAATAAAGAGCTAAACAGCCAATAGCCAGAAAGGAGAAAAGACAGGCGGGACTGGCAGGCAGAGAGTACAAAAGGAGAACAAGGAGCAAGAGAACGAGGAGAAGAGGACATCAGGGGCCAGTCATCCAGCTACACAGCAAGCCATGGAGAAAGAAGTAAAGTAAGGTATACAGAAAGATAAAAGCCCACTGGCAAAAAGTAGTTGAGATAATTTAACATAAGAGAAGCTGGAAAGAAACAATTCATGCTAAGGTCTGGCATTCACAAGTAATAAGCCTCCGTGTGATTTATTTGGGAGCTGGGTGGTGGGCCTCTCAAAAAGCCAAGAGTAAAACACCCACAATATTTTGGCGTTCCAATGTGAGGCCATATTTTCATGTAGGGCCTGAGAAAGCTGAAAGAAAAAGTATTTGGCTCCTTTAAGCGTTTACACGTGCTAGTGAGCCCTTGAGCAGCCAGTTCATCAAAGGGAAACCAAAAAAGAAGTAAAAATGCCTGTCACTGTGCAAGCATCAGCATTCTAGTGCTCTAGAAAGGCTGAAAGCAGTTTCTGGTCATGCACCTCTTACTAGGGTGCAAGTTTAGCTTTCACAACCCAACCTGAGAGTGGGCGAAGCCCACAGAGGATAAGGTGTAGTAGCTTAACAGTCTAAAGCTTTAAAAAGACTAAAAGATATGCAGTAAAAGAGGTCCAGACAGGAAAAATAAATCTAAACAGGTTTCAGAGTGCTTTACAATGTATGTAGGCTTAAGAAAGAAAGAAAATGGATATAGATAGTCATAGAAAAATAAAATGATTAAAAATAATAAAGTAAAGCTTTAAAGAAACAGTAAAAGTAATGTAAAACAAAAAAAGTCACATAAAGATGGGAAACACACGTGGAGTCTGAATTCTGTATACTATTGTTGGCTTTGAATTCTTTGATTGCTGAAAAACAAAGGGCAGCTGCTAAGAGACCTGGAATTGAAAGAGGGACTTTGAAATAAGCCAACCTAGACATTTTAAGAATGTCTTAACTTTTAAAAGCCAAAAAATGTTATTTGCCAAATGGAAATCAAAAATGCTCTGAAGAAGAGGTTTTGCTTTTGTTTCCAGAGGAAATAAGAGGCTGTGGATTCCTTCTAGGTTGACTTGGATCTGGTTTGATGAAGGGAGACCTCCTGCACCTTGACAGGTGATATCTATCAACAAAGGTTATAACTGGTCTTCCCAGGACTTGGCCATTATCTCAAATTTTCTCTCTGGGACCCGGGTGTGGGTGGTCTTTGATTATTTTGTAGGTTATGGATGTTTGTTATAATTCAGGGGAATACAAAAATACAGGAAAAAACGACCACTATTAATCTCAGGTAAATTTTGGTATATGGACACAAATTGAAAGTCAATTTTGTTACAACGTATATATGTTTTCACTCTTTAAAGGTCTCTTGTATACTGATGCAAATTTAAGGTAATTTTTGTTACAACGCACTATATACATATGTATCTACTCTTTTTTTTAAAGGATTTTTATATACTGATACCAATTTAAGGTTATTTTGTTACAACCTATTGTATATATGTTTTTGCCTATTTAAGGTATTGTACCTATGCAGTTCACTTTAAAAATGTAAGGTAAAATTCTAGCTTTTGAAAACTATTATTATGAACTATTTAGGATAATCAAAAAACACAGGTCAATAGTCATCTAAGATATTGTACCTATGCAGTTCACTTTAAAAATGTAAGGTAAATTTCTAGCTTTTGAAAACTATTATTATGAACTATTTAGGATAATCAAGAAACACAGGTCAATAGTCATCTATAACAATCAAATTCATAGATAAGCTAGGTATATTTTCCAGATCATATAGATATATTTTAGATAGATGGTCTTCAAATACTTCAAAGACCTATAGACTATGGCACTTAAAATGTTCTGTTAAAGTTTTCATGACAATGAGATCTGATCTGATCCTAGCAGCACCAATTTACTTCAGAGAAGCTATCGGCATTGAAGAAACTCCTTTTTGGAGTTTGCTTTCATTGTGGCAAGGTTAGTCACTGAACAAAGAAACTGCTCTTGCCTTTGACTGCTGACTATGTGCTGTGCAGACTGGACATGCAAGACCCACAGTAAAGTGACTGCTGCAAACTTTGCCAAAACAAGGCAGGATGGTCATTCAGGGTTCCTGCTTCACAGAAGAAACTCCAGACATTCTGCAGGGCACAGAGGAAAGTGACTGACAAATGACCAATACAGGCAAGACACTCTTTCAAATTTCCTGCTTCGTTGAAAAGTCTGCCAGATTCTATGGGCCTATAGGCTGAAGATGGATTTCCCAATGTTGCAAAGGAACTTTGGGTGACTGTCCAAGCAGTCAGATATCTCTGTCATTCATAGAGTTTTTGGAAGTTGTTTGCAAAGGACTTTTTGTTTACTCAAAAAATGTTATCCTTCTGGAATCTTTGATGGAGTTGAAGACCAGACATATAACTGCAGTTTTCCTTAGTTATGACAGAGAGTAAATTAGTTATAAAACTATAGATTCAGTAAGATAGGACAGATAATGAGGTGTTTTAATTTGCTAGACACAAATGAACTGGAATTCATTATATTGTGAATGTAATCTTTACTTGATAATTGTTCTTATTGCATAGTCTTACTATGTTAAAGTTAAAATTTTTCATTTTGTTTAGAAAGAAGGGAGATGTTGGGGAATATTATTTTCAGGTGTGTGACTTTTGTCTACACTACATTTGTTCAACTCTGTGAAGTTGTGTTACTGTGCCTATCTAAAACACCTGATGGTCCTAATAAAGAGATGAACAGCCAACAGCGAGGCAGGAGCAAGGATAGGCGGGGCTGGCAGGCAGAGAGTATAAAAGGAAAAACAAGAAGCAAAAGAATAAGGAGAGGACATTAAGGGCCACCCACCCAGCTACACAGCAAGCCATGGTGAAAAAAGTAAAGTAAGGTATACAGAAATAGAGAAAGAAAAAGCCCAGAGGCAAAAGGTAGTTGGGATAATTTAATAAAAGAAAAGCTGGCAAGAAACAATCTACACTAAAACTCGGCATTCACAATAATAAGCCTCCGTGTGATTTATTTGGGAGCTGGGTGGTGGGCCCCTTAAAAAGTCAAAAGAGTAAAGCACCCACAATAGGGGTGATAGATGGGAAAGGGAAGGGAACGGGAGCAGAGGAAGGAGGGTAAACTGGTTGGTGCGTAAAATAAATGAAAAAAAAAAATGTTATTTAAATAAAAAGATAAAAGTCTTTAAAAAGAACAGAAAAAGGTATCAAAATTTATTTCAAGAATTTAAGTTTTGGGCTCAGTGGTTAAGAGCATTGCCTGCTCTTCCAAAGGTCATGAGTTCAATTCCCAGCAACCACATGGTGGCTCACAACCATCTGTAATGAGAGCTGCTGCCCTCTTCTGGTATGCAGACACACAGAGACAGAATATTGTATACATAATGAATAAATAAATATTTTAAAAAAAAAAAAAGAATTTAAGTTTTAAACACACAAGTCAGAAAAACACACACAAAAACAAGACACCTATATTCCACAACTATGATCCAGTTTTTCCAGCCTCCCTTATGATCAATGTGAAAGATGGTCAAACTATACTGGTAAAGAAAGTCAAAATAAGACACACACACGCCCCAAAAAAGGATTATAAAATCATTTGGGGATTAAGAATAGTTGAGGGTGGGCTGGAGAGATGGCTCAGTGGTTAAGAGCATTGCCTGCTCTTCCAAAGGTCCTGAGTTCAGTTCCCAGCAAGCACATGGTGGCTCACAACCATCTGTAATGAGGTCTGGTGCCAGTGGTTAAGAGCATTGCCTGCTCTTCCAAAGGTCCTGAGTTCAGTTCCCAGCAACCACATGGTGGCTCACAACCATCTGTAATGAGGTCTGGTGCCCTCTTCTGGCCTGCAGACATACACACAGACAGAATATTGTATACATAATAAATAAATAAATGAATTTATTTAAAAAAAAAAAAAAAGAATAGTTGAGGGTAATCAACTGAAGTGAATGGCTTCTATAGTGGTTTAAATAAAATTGGCCCCAACAGGCTCACAGGGAGTAGCATTTGAAAGGATTAGGACATATAGCCTTGTTAGAGTAGACATGGCATGGTTGGTGGAAGTGTGTCACTGGGGGTGGGAGGAGGGTTGAGGTTTTAGAAGGTCAATGCAATCCAGTATCACTATCTTCCTGTTGCCTGCCATTCCAGATACAGAACTCTCAGCTACCTCTCCAGTACCAGGTCTGCCTATATGCCTCTACACTCCCTGCCATGCCAATGGACTAAACCTCTGAAACGGTAGGCCAGCACCAACTAAATATTTTCCTTTATAAGAGCTGTCAATGGTCATGGTGTCTCTTTATAGCAATAGGACAATGACTAAGAAGCTGCAGATAACTGGTTGACTCAGTATAGTAAACCTATACTATTTTAAAGTGCTTAATAAACCAACTGAGTGTATCTTCACATTGGGGCTTATGCTACTTTAAAATGAATGTTTACAAGAAAGAAATGCTTGAAGAAAATATACTCTTCAGAATATATTTAAGATCACTTTCCTAGGCACGGTAGTACACTCTGTAATCAAAGCACTTAGGAAAATAAGGAAGAGGATCAGAAGTTCAAGGTCATTTCAGCAAGCTAATGCTAAACTAGACTACAGAAGACCCCATCTCCAAAGGGAGGGGAGATAAAGGGGATCATTTTAACAGTTTTGAGCTTTCATTCCTCTTTTCATTCTAGCACTTAAGAGCCTGAAAGCAGAAAGATTAGTCCATAAGTGATCTGGACTACATAGTACAACTCTGTCTCAAAGCACAAAAGAGTTTGGAAATAGTAATTAAAGCCAGGCAGTGGTAGCACAGGTCTTTAATCCCAGCTCTCAGGAGGCAAAAGCAAGCAGATCTCTGAGTTCAAGGCCATTCGGGTCTACAGAATGAGTTCCAGGACAGCCAAGGCTATACAGAGAAACACTGTCTCTAAAAAATCAAAGGGGGGGGGGTGAGAAAGAGGAAGGAAGGAAGGAAGGAAGGAAGGAAGGAAGGAAGGAAGGAAGGAAGGAAGGAAGGAAATAGATAATTAAGAGTTCTATGGGGGCTGAAGAGATGGCTCGGCTAAGAGCACTGGTTGTTCTTCCAGAGATCCTGAGTTCAATTCCCAGAAACTACATGGTGGCTCACAGCCACCTGTAATAAGATTTGGTGCCAACTTCTAGCCTTCAGGGACACATGCAGGCAGACAGAATATTATATGCATAATGAATAATTTAATCTTTTTTAAAAAAAGTTCTATGTCATTACTAACATAATGTTATTGCCAGATCAACTGACTCTCCTGCAGACTCAAAATGAACTCTCACAGAAGCCAGGTGTGGTACCACATAACAGAAATCCCACTATTCAAGAGAATGAAGCAGGAATTTGGTGAGTTTGAGGCCAGCCTAGGTTATCATAAAGTCACATTCTAATTAAAAAATAGAGTATACAAACAAGATGGCTCAGCAGGTAAAGGTGTTTGCCATAAAGCCTAACAACCTGAGGTTAATCCCCAGAATTTGCTACATAGACCAGGCTAGCCTCCCTTAAAGGAGAACATCACCACAACCAGGCCAGCAATGCCTTCCTAAGTTAGTTTCTCAAAATACAATCTAACAACATTCACATTAAAACTTTGTTGTCTCTCTAGTTTCTCTCTTTTTAAGCCATTAAAAGTTTCTTAAAGAAACAAGTCATTTTCTTGTAAAAATATTCTATATTCTAAATTCCTGTTTATTTTCCCATGCTATTAATCACAGTTTATACAAAAAGCTTCAGACCAGAGGTGGTTTAGGTCTTGAAATTTTTTCAGTTTTGGAAAATTTATTTTGGGAACTGAATTTATGTCTAAATATGAAACTGATTTATGCTTCATACAATCCTAGCCTGAAACTAATATTGTAGAACTACTCTTAACAAAAACTTTAAGTCAAGTTTCATGGGCTGGAATTTGTTATTTGTGATGTCATAACTATATTCAAAAGTTTATGGTTTAAAAGAATTTGAATTTTGGATGTTCAGATTATGGATTTTCAAACTATAAATTGTTTCTTTATTATATAGCCTATGAATTTAGTTGAATTTACTCTAGAAACATAATTAAATTTATTTCCAGATGCATTCTAGCATTTCAGACAGGAATATTGTATAGATGGCTCTGTGTGCTTCATAGTATACAGGAAATAAACAGCTGTTACAGTTTTTTTGTCTTTTTCTGTGTGTATATATATATATGGAGTCCAGAGGTCATTCCACACTCTGTCCCAAAACAATAAAATTTAAAAAGAAAGTTTAGATTAGTGAGGAAAACTGAAAGTAGACTGGTTTTAGATGACATTAAGGAATTTGTAACTATTCTATTTGGTATACTAATTGTGTAGTCATTATAGAAAAACCAAAATCCCCGAACAATTAGAGATACATACTAAAATATTCTTAATGAAATGGCATGGCATCTACGATTTCCTTTAAAATACACAAAAAAAGGTCAGGGAAGATGAATCGGTCAGAAAATACCCTGCCACACGAACATGAGGACCTCAGTGCAGATCTCCAGCACCAGTGTAAAAAGCTGGGTACAGCATACATCTCTAACCCAGCACCATGGGATATGAACAGGCAGACCCCTGCTCACTGGCCAGCAAGCAATCCTAGCCAAATTCATATGCTCCAAGACAGGAGACCCTGTCTTGACCTACACAAACACACACATATAAATATGTACATACAATACACACCAATTAATTAATTAAAAAATAACAAAATTAAACACTAAAATAAACTAGTGGGAAGACGAAAATATCAGCAAGTGGTAATTACTGAGTATATGGAGTCCTATTTCACTTACTACTTCTGTATGTTTGTAAATGTCCACAGAAAGCAGGCGGACTGTCCTAAGGAAGTCAAGCATACCTATAAGTTCAGGTGGGCTTCTTTCATTAAACCTCTCACACAGGCGAATAAACGTCTCGGTATTCTCAGTCGTGGGGCATTCACCATGTCTGAGAACACAAAAAGAAGTTGCTTGGAAAAGAGATTACAAACCTCAATAAAAGCTTTCAATGTTTATAACTTACAACTTACCCTTTACACTGAAGTTTGATATACTTGATTCCTTCTTTTTCTATGTCATTTCTGTCATAGAACCTTGAAGTATTTGTCAGATCCACCAACAAGCTCATTTTAACCTTTAATAAATAAATAAAGAGTCAGATTTGCTAGTTACTACATTTATTCCAAACAAGAAGAGTAGGTGACAGGACTAGAACTCATCCACTCCACTGAGCAGGATTACATGCTCACTGCTACCAAGCAGCTGACAGTGGAAACTACCTTCTAAACGAAGAATCCAACCATTGCAGAAATAAGAACTAAGGGGGCACTGGAAAATAATTCTAATCTAAGGAGGATAGAAAGTATAAGCAAAACAGACTCCACTGCCAACAATGTGAATTCAAGGAGGCAAACACTGTCACTGTTTCTGTATCTACCTGTGGTCCTCAGAAGCCTGAAGCTTACAACAGCAGGACAGCTCTAGTGCCTGGCACACATTACCCAGGTTCGAGGTAGCCACCACAACCACTACTTCTATCCACTACACTGTATCCAGCCTTAAAGCATGTAAGAAGCCATTTATGCAACAAATGTGTGTTCCTTTTCTATTTAATTTATTCTTCTATTTTAGTGCATTTTCTAAAAATACACTAATGCCTAGAACTATATTCCTTTTAAAGAAGCACAGTAAAAACTAAAAACAGAAGCCCAGTGTGGTGGCACACACCTTTAATCCCAGAGGCAGGCAGAGCTCTAAGTTTGAAGCCAGCCTGTTCTACAGATAGTTCTAGGACAGCCAAAGCTACATACGGGGAATAAAAAAAAAAAAAAAATGAAAGCTGAGGAGATGGCTTAGTTGGCAAAGTGCTTGCTACGCAAGCATGAGAACCTGAGTTCGGATCCCCAGCACCCACATAAAAAGGCAGGTGTGGTAACACACACCTGTGATTCCCGAGCTGGGAGGTGGAGACAGGATGATCCTCTGGGCTTTGTTGTCCGGCTAGTCTAGCCAAATCACCAAGCTCCAGGTTCAGTGAAGGACCTTGTCTCAAAAAAATAAGTTGGAGAATAACAGAGGAAGACATCAGACATCAACCTCTGGCCTCTGCACGTGTATTTCTCTTCCTGGATATCAGAAAGAAACAAGATAAGGGTATGAAAATAAATTAAAATCTTAATTTTATTTTCAATAAAAATAAGAGGCATAGATAATATAAACAGCTATTTTTAAAATATAGTTCCCAAGCCTAGTATAGTGGCTCATGCCTAGTACATGGGAGGTAGGCACAGGAGAAACAGAACTTCAAAGTCATTTTCAGCTATACAGCAACTTTAAGCACACTCTGAGTTACATGAGACTCTATCCAAATACCCATAAAATAAAATAAAATAAAATAAAATAAAATAAAATAAAATAAAATAAAATAAAATAGAGGGGAAAGAGAAAGAGAAGAAGTATATGCCTGAACTGAGCTCCAGAAAGAGTCAGTGCACAAATCCTCCACAACATTCTACCATACATAGTTTGGAAGAATGCAAAGAAAATATAACCAATAAAACTAAAACTGAACTGAGTTACCTACCAAAGACTTTACATTATCTGTGAGTGTAAATCCCCCACATAAACAGATGGAAAGACAAAAACCACATGATCATCTCATCAGATGCAGAAAAGGCCTTTCACAAAATCCAGCATTCCTTCAAGATAAAAGTCCACAATAGACTAGTGATACAAAGGATAAGCAGGCCAACAGTAAAGATCAACATGAATGGAGAAAAATTCAACACATTTCCACTAAAATCAGGAACAGGATAAGGATTTTCACTCTCTCCATACAGATTCCATATAGTATTTGAAGTCTTAGGTAGACCACTAAGACAACTGAAGGGGATATACATAGGAAAAGGAAAAGTCAAAGTATTCTTATTTGCAAAAGAGTTTATATACAAAGACCCTAAAATTCTACCAGGAAGCTTTCACAGCTGATAAACACTTTCAGAAAAGTAGCAAGATACAAAATCAACTAATAAAAAAATCAGTAACCTTTCTATATACAAATGACAGACCTACTAAGAAAAACTAGGGAAATAATACCTTTCACTGTAGCCTCACAAAAAGAAACTATCTTGGGATAACTCCAAGCAAGTGAAAGACTTGTATAATTAAAATTTTAAAACACTGAAGATAAAAATTGAAGAAGACATCAGAGGATGGAAAGATCTCCCATGTCCAAGAATCAGTAGAATTGATATTGTGAAAGTGGCCATCCTACCAAAAGCAGTCTACAGATTCAATTCACTCTTCACCAAAATTCCAACACAGTTCTTCACAGAAATTGAGAAAACAACCTTCAGTTTTATTTGAAAATACACACACACACACAAACACACACACACACACACTAAAATAAACAATCCTGAACAACTGAATATTAAAAACACTACTGGAGTTATTACTATTATCTATCTCAAACTGTAATAAAAGCAATCAATGGAATTAAAGACCCAGAAGTATTTCCACACACCTTTGGATACCTGATTTTTGATAAAGAAGTCAAAAATACACACTGAAGAAAAGACAGCGTCTTCAACAAATGACACTGCTCAAAGTTCACGGCTGCATGTAGAAGGGGGAATGCAAACAATACCTATCAAGTCCACATGGATCAAGATCTCAAGTAAGACCCGATACTCTGAATCTGATAGAGACAAAGCAGGGAACAGACTTGAACTCACTGGCATGGGAAAGGACTTTCTAAACAGGACACCAATAGCACAAGTACGAGAAACAACAATTATTAAATAGAACCTCATGTATCTGAGAAGTTCTGTAATGGCAAAAGACACCATCATTCAGAACATAGTAGGTTATGGAATGAGATAAGATCTTTACCAATTACACATCTGATAGATCAGTATCTAGAAAACATGAAGAACTTAAAAAACTGAACATCAAGAAAATAAACTAATTAAAAAATGAGGTATAGAACTAAGCATAAAGTTCTCAAAAGGTGAAATACAAATGGCTGAGAAACAAAAAAAAATGTTCAATATCCTGAGACATCAGGGAAATGCAAATTAGAATGACTTTGAGATTTTATATTATACAAGTCAGAATGGCCAAGAACAATAAAGCAATGATAGCAAATGCTGGCAAGGATGCTGGGAAAGGGGATACTTCTTCATTGCTGGGGAGTGTGCAAACTGGTACAATCATTGTAGAAACCAGTGTTGCAGTTCCTCAAGAAGCTGGGAATCGATCTACCTTAAGATCCAGCACATACCCTTGCACATAAAACCAAGGAATTTCACATCCTACTGTGGACATACTTACTTATCCATGTCCAGTGCTGCTCTATTCATAATAGTCAGAAACTGGAAACTGCCTAGATATCCATCAACTGATGGATAATAAAAATGTGATACTTTTATACAATGGAATATGAGTCAGCTATTTAAAAAATGAAATTTGCAGGTAAATGGGTGGAGTTAGAATAATTCATCTTGAGAGAGGTAATATGGACCCAAAAAGACAAATACTGTATGCTGTTCTCTTTCATGTCGATATTAGCTTTAGGCTTTCAATATGTATGCTACAATCTGAACAGTCACAGAGATTAGGTACCTAGGAAGGGACCAGTGAGGAGGAGAGGCTCTCTCAAGGAATGGGAAATAGAATACAGTGTTAGGAAGAAACAAAGGGAAACTAGAATAGTAGGATTAAATGAGGGCGGGGGAGGAGAGGAAGAGTAAGGGAGGAAAAAAGGGAATATGGGGAGGGACAACTAACACTAAAGGCCATTTAAGTCATACGGAAACCTACTACTGCAGAAGCTTCTGAAAATAAACACGCATATGAAAGGAATCTACCAATGAGAAATATTATCTCAAGAACAGAAACGTGAACAGCACCTGAGAACCACACCCAAGGCTGTCTTCTGGCCTCTGTACCCATGTGTAAGCATATATCCCTCACTGAAAGCCCTTGAAGATGAAGCAGGGAAGGAAGACTACATTAGTAGCAAAGAGCTTTGCTTCTTACCTTCAGACTCTTTAGGTAATTTGAGAGCATACTAGGATGGAAGCGGTTTTCTTCAGCAACTTGACTATCATATCGTGGCCCCAGCATTGTCTTCAGAGGTAGGAATCTTCCTAAACATCAAGGTGAATAATAATTTTCATTATTTAAAGAAAGGACTAAAATTCTATAATTTGCTTTTTCAAACCTGCCTTCTTAAAATAACATTTTGTCTTTGTTTTTTATTGAAGGAGAGTCTCATGTATGCCAGGCTGGCATGAGATTCACTGTGTAGATGAGGATGACCTTGATTTTTTGATTCTGGCCTACCACTTGCCTGGCTTTATGTAGTGCTGAGTATAGAACCCATGGCTCCCTGGTAGTAAACAAGCATTATACTAAATGAACTACATCCCAACCCCACTTTGTTAATACCTTAAAATGAAATACAAAATTATAAACGCAATTACCCATAATGTTCTTTCACTCTAAATGCAGATTAATTAATTGAATTTATTCTAGAATTTGATGATATAAACAAAGAAAAATTACCAATGAGTGAAACATCCGTAAAGAATCTAAACTTGGGGCTGGAGAGATGACTCAGCTGTTAAGAGCACTTATTGCTCTTGCAGAGGAACTGGGTTCAATTCCCAGCACCCATACGATGGTTCACAACCACATGTGACTCCAGTTCCAAAGGATCCGATTCCTTCTTCTGGCCGCCAGACTCCTGCACGCACATGGTGCACATAAACTTATACAGGCTCACACACGTATATGTAAATAAAACATAAATAAATCCTTTTTTTAGGAATCTATACCACTAAAGTCATCTGCTTCTATGAGCAAGAACCCCAATAAAACTCATTTGCTCACCAAGTTGAACTTTGGTAAATATCCTTACTTCTTGTCTACTGTCATTTCCCTATCTGGGGTAAGAATAGATGTTCACATTTACCCAGAAATAGCACCTCACACAATATCTCCAAAAGCTGGAGTTGTAAGTATGTACCAACACTCCAGTTTAACTCAATTTATTTCAAGTTCCTGATTACATGGCATTGGTATTGGGGGGGGGGGGGGTTGCTGTTGCTGTTTATTTGATATTTAAAGCAGGGATATCAAGTTTAGCCTCAAACAATGCATAGCGGGGGATAACCTTGACCTCCTGATTCTCCTACCTCAATTTTCAGAGTGATGGTTTTATGTAATGCTGGAGATCAAAAGCAGGACTTTGTGCATGTCAGGCAACTAATCTACTAACTAAAGGATTTCCCCAGCCTTGGCTGTATGTGAAGGTTGTTAAGTATTTCCATCTTTGAACCTCATCCACATCTCAGGAAAAAGATCATGGAGGATGTTACAGCGTTAAAATGGTATTAACCAGAATCAACTGCTAAAGACTTACTGTTTGTTTGGTACCTGTTTTTTAAATGGTGTAAACCCAGGCTGGGTTTGAGCTCCCTGCCTCTCCATGCCAAGTGCTGGAATTACAAATGTGTGCCACCACAGCTAGCTACTATTAAATAAATGTAACTAAAATTTTTAATTGGTAACAGTATAATTTTAATTTTGTTACATATATTTGTGTGCATGCACACAGCTCAGCTTGCATGTGGAGGTCATATGACAATTTGCTGGAGACGCTGTCCTTTCTTTCTACCATGTTAAACCCTGGTGTTGAATTCAAGTGCCAGGTTTAGTATTAAGCACCTTTACCGGCTGATCTCACCATCCCATTATCAATTTTTAACTCCTATTTTCATATTTACTGGTGGTGTATACTGTCTTACTGATTTTTGTTGTGTCTTGTCTACATGTATTTATGTAGATCATATGTATGCCTAGTGCCTGAGGAGACCAGAAGACATTATTCCCTGGAACTAAGACTACAGACAGTTGTAAACTGCCATGTAAGTGCTGTCCTCTAGAAGAGCAACAAGAGCCATTTCTCCAGGACCCGAACTCAACGACGCAATGGAACCAATAAAAAGTGCAAGGGAAAGTATCATAACAAACTAAGTAGAAGAAAGAATATCAATGAATGAAGACAAGGCTAAGGAATTATTATATCCCAGATAATAAAGAAATGAATGATCACGACCACAGTGTTCAAGATAAACAACAGAAGACACCAAACCTAGGAATCTGTGCTGTAAAACAAGGAAATAAGATGCAGACTAAAGGCACAGGAAACATTCAATACAATCCTGGCAGACTATTTTCCAAAACTAGGAAAAGAAATGGCATTCAAACACTGACACATTTAGAACCCTGAATAGACATGACCAGAAAAGAACAGGACTCAAACAAACTCTCGCAGACTGTGTATCATTTTCATTCCTCACTTTTTCTTTTTTCCTCTCTTATATGCTAGGCAACGTTCTCCTACTGAGCCACATCTCCAGCCCACCAGACATAGTGGTTCACTCCTTTAATCCCAGCACTCAAGAGGCTGAGGCAAGCAGATTTCTGTAAATTCTAAATATTGAATACTAAATTTCATGCCAACCTGAGCTAAATATTGAAACCCTAACTCTAAAAAAAAAAAGAAAATGAATATAAATACTTATTTGTACATGTAGTCAAAACAGCAATGACTTCACTTGTCCGTAACTACACGTAATTCACACTAATTTTGAGTTATCATGCAGTCTAATTAGAATTCTCCCCCCACTCCTTTAAATCCCTCTCCTTGCAAAGGTGATTACATCCTAGGAGGAAGAAAAACACTTCTCACACTTGTCAACAACTCAGCAGCACTTCATGCACCCAGCAGCACCCTTCCTGAAAAACTTCCCTGCCTTCCATACACAAGACTTGGGGAGTTTGGGCTTCAATCTCCCCCCAAACACACACACACACACACACACACACACACACACAAAACTAAGATTTACACTGATGATTCTCAAATATACATTACCAATTCAAATAAAATTATAACTTACAGAAATCTTTGGGGGGCATTTTGCCGACCAGGCACTGGTTTGCTAGCCTGGCACCACACAGAACCAGGAGTGTTGGCCCGTGACAGCAACAGCAGAAGGAAAGGGTGAGCTCAGGGTCGCCTCATTCTCAGCTACACCGTGAGTCTGGGGCCAGCATAGGGGGAGGCCTCTCAAAAACAAAGGAATCTTTGGGGATGGGGCACATGAAACTCCTCCCCGTGCTGAAAGCTTGATCCATGCTCAGTAAAGGTGAGTTAATTTCAGTTTCCTTAGGGGTGTGGACTATGCATCAGTGGATGGCCCCACATCCATCTGTATATGGATAACAGGGTCACTGGGACTTGCTGGCTCCCAAACTAGCTTTAGGCGCAAGGAGAGACCCTTTCTCAAGGGAGTAAAGACAATATAGAGCAGGACACTCAACATCTTCCACTGAGTACAGACCTATACATGTCTATCACACACACAAATGCATAGACAAAGAATGGAAATATAGGTCAGTGGCACAAATGCCTAGTATGTATGAGGCTCGAAATTCAATCCAAACCATTACGCATTACTAAGTAAACAATTGTTAACTTTTTCTGCGTGTTTGGTTTGGGTTTTTTTTTTGTTGTTGTTGTTTTGGGTTTTTTTTTTGAGACAAGGTTTCTCTGGCTATCCTGAAACTTACAGACCCCCTGTCTCTGCCTCCCAAGTGCTGGGGTTAAAGTCATGTGCCACAGCTGTAAATAAATATTTCTCTGTCTGTCTCTCTTTTTTTTTTTTTTTTTTTTTTTTTTTTGGTTTTTCAAGACACGGTTTACAGTTTCTCTGTGTAGCCTTGGTGTCCTGGAACTGAATCTGTAGACCAGGCTGGCCTCAAACTCAAGAGAGATTCACCTGCCTCTGCCTCCAGAGTGCTGGGATTAAAAGTGTGTGCTACCACAGCCTGGTGTAAAGAAATACTTCTTAAAAGACTCAGAATGGGGCTGGAGAGATGGCTCAGCGGTTAAGAGCATTGCCTGCTCTTCCAAAGGTCCTGAGTTCAATTCCCAGCAACCACATGGTGGCTCACAACCATCTGTAATGAGGTCTGGTGCCCTCTTCTGGCCTGCAGGCATACACACAGGAAGAATATTGTATACATAATAAATAAATAAATATTTTTTAAAAAAAGACTGAGAATGAAGATAATAGGACTATCAAAGAGTATCATTATAAACAAAAATACATATGTAAGTATGGTGAGAATAAAAAGGGTTGCTTTTTTTAATTTCTTCACACTACAACTTGATTAAATTATCTTTCTTTTCTATTTAAGGAATTGAGCTATTTAAGAGCTTTTTTTATTTCTGAGACAGGGTCTCTCTATGTAACCCAGAATGGCCTCAAAGATTTGACATTCCTGCCCCATCCTCCTAAATGCTAAAATTATAGGTGTATGCTACCACATCTGGCTTTAAATTATCTCTCTCTCTCTCTCTCTCTCTCTCTCTCTCTCTCTCTTTCTTTTATCCTTTTTTTTTCCAACAGTCTTACCCAGGCTGGCCTTGAACTCAAACCAATCCTCCTTCCTCAGCTGTAAATGCTGGGATTACATACATCTGCCATCATCTCTATTTAAAGTCTTTCAGATCACTTTTATCAATTGTTTATATGGTTTTATTGACTGAGGACTTCATATAAAATCTTAAACACAAAACAGAAGAATCAACATGAACAAGTAATAATGGTATCTCTGATTCTAAAAATTTCATATAGTTAGGTAATGTTGTAAAATATGTGCTTAATATTAGCACACATAAGATTCTGCCATCATTTAAAAAAAAAAAGTAAGTCTTTAATCCCAGCACTTGGGAAGCAGAGGCAGGTGGGTCTCAAAACACACACACACACACACACACACACACACACACACACGCACGCATACACACTCGCACGCACAAAAGTAAGTTGTAAATTAGTTAAAATTTTAAGCTTTCACTTTTTTTATTTTTGAGCTAGGGTCTAATTATGCAGCCCTGGCTGTCCTGGAACTCAGTCTTGAGACCAGGCTGCCTCAAACTCACAAGACTCACCTGCCTCTGCCTACCTAGTGCTGGCATTAAAGGTCTGTAGCACCACACCCAGCAAATGCATTAACCATTAGAATAAAAAAGCAGGCGACAAAATGGAATGACAAATGTAAGGAACTCCTCTAACAACTCAAACTCTCATTAAAAACTGACAGCAGGGTGTGGGAGACGGGAGATACATCTAATCCCACCATTTAGGGAACAGAAACAGGAGGACTGAGAGTTAAAGTCATCCTCCAACCAGACAGGCCAACCTATACAACATAGACGTATACTGAGTACATGATGTTTGCCATTTATTAAAAAATGCACGTCACTGATGGTGACAGAAAGCAGATAAACAGCTGTCTAGGAAAGAAGGATTGCAGAAGTCTCATACAACGGTGTATAGAAAGACTATAATGCAAAAGTCAAATTATTATTTTCCTTATGTCTACATGTTGAATCTATAAACAGCTACATGGTGGGTTGTATGAGGAAGACAAACTGTATATTAAAGTGAAAATGTTTCATGTAAACCAAATGAAAAAATACACCAAGAGTGTGAGTTTTAAATGTATATGGGCTTCATGTTTAGACTTTATTTTTATTTTTCTTTATTTTTTGTTTTTCGAGACAGGGTTTCTCTGTGTAACTTTGGAGCCTGTCCTGGAACTAGCTCTTACAGACCAGGCTGGCCTCAAACTCACAGAGATCCACCTGCCTCTGCCTTCTGAGTGCTGGGATTAAAGGCGTGTGCCACCACCTCCTGGCTAGACTCACTTGCTTTCTGAGTATCTTTTCTGGTTTATTTTTGCTTACGTGTATGTGTGTGTGATTATATGAGTATATGCCTCGTGTGTGCAGGTACTGGAGGAAGCCGAAAGAGGGTATCAGATACCCTGGAACTAGAGCTACAGGTGGTTGTGCTGGGAACTGAACTCGTGTCCTCTGGAAGAGAGCAGCAGCACTGCGACAACCCTGCGGCCCCGAGACTTGGGCTCCCAGCTAGCCATTTCACTAGGGAGGCCAGCTGTGCTGGAGATGAGCGTGGCTTCAGAGCGCTTCCCACTCACGTGTCACCACATGGATGGCATTGACTGGGATGTCCTGAAAGGGGGTACTTAAGCACAGTAACAGAAAAAAGTGAGAGACCTTTGAATGTGGCAAAAATTCTGAGATGCCGTAAGATGCCGTAAATTTAATTCCCAATGCCGGATGGTGCCAGAAAGGATACTCAGTTACCACCAGATCCTGACCTTTAACAAAACTGTCCTTCCCTGGATAGATGCTGAAATCCTCACATAAGCGCCATCGTAAAACTTGTCTACTTTGGGTTTGGCTTTGTTCTGAAGCACCGTTGTAGCTTAATGAAGATATTTTAAAACGGATTTGAGCTCAAGAGTTCAGAGAAAGAGAGTCGCTCAAAATAACGACAACAGAAAGCAAGGGTATGGGCTTCTCCAAGAAAAAGCAACAAGTAGAGGTACCAGCTCCTCAATGGAGAGCCATCGCTCACTGTATTTCGGATGCTATTCAAAGAGCATCCAAAGAGGGGAAGGAACGGTAAAGTTTACCTGAGAACTCATAAATGAAGGCTTAGCAGTAAAGATCTGCAACCAACTGTCCGATGACTATTCTATAACAGTAAATCTGCCAGGCAGTGATAGTGCACGCCTTTAATCCCAGTACTCGGGAGGCAGAGGCAGGCGATCTCTGTGAATTCGAGACCAGCCTGGTCTACAAGAGCTAGTTCTTGGACAGGCTCCAAAGCTACAGAGAGAAACCCTGTCTCAAAACAACCAAAAAAAAAAAAAATCCAGTGTAAACAGTTTGAGTGTTCCTTCCTCATTTTTAGCGTAAAAACTGTTTTTGGTTCCTAGGTCCAGTCGACAAAGTTCCAAACTGCTATCTAACCTTGTTGCTGGTTAACTGTGGTCCCTTAAAGCTACCATCTGCGATGTCTCCCCAAATTCAGAGAACTGTGTCTCAGCTATTTCAGGGGTAGTCCCTGGGATATCTGTGTGTGGTCCAAATTCATCAAACTGTACACTGTTAAGTCCCTGTCCCTTAGTCAAGCAGTGACACGGGCCCAAGCATCTCCCAAGTTCCAGAGCGAAGCTACTCTACGTCAAACTCAAGATGGAAACATTCCACAAAAGTCCGTTTCAAAGAAAAACCAAAACTCCCCCGGCTTCCCAGGCTTCTTTCTCTTGAAGCCTTCCTCAATCTCAAGACTTACACTCGGCTCCTGTCCTTGTTCCGAGAACAAGTGTCTCCAGACAGCGAGACCCAGTCTCCAAATCACCCAGAGAGAAGCTCACCAACTTCAAGCTCCGGAAGCCTCCTGTTCACCTCCCGTCCTCGCTCCCCAGCCCTGCGGGAGCCCGGACTGGCCGCCGCCGAGCGCGCGGTTCCCAGGCCCGGCTGGAGGAGTGGGATTCGAACCCGCCCGCAGCCCCGTCCCCGGTACCTGCCACCGGCTGGCCGCGCCGCGGACAGTTCAGCCACCGCGGCGGGATCTTGTTGTAAGCCATGTCGGCGCCGCACACCGCCACCTAGCCGACCGCTCGGGAGCGAGCGGCCCGGACCCTAGCGCCGGCAACCCCACCCGGCTCCTCAGCGGCGCGCCACTTTCATTCAGGTTCGACTCCGAGGCTCCCGGCGAGCCCACAATGCATCGCAACTTCCGCCCCAAAGGGCCCTCCCCCTTCCTTCCGAGGTCAAGCGAAGAGGAAGCCCCGCCCTGGTGAGTAGCTGGAAGCGGCCACGAAGTAGAGGGGCGGTTCCACCTGACCCCGCCCCTCCCGCCCCGCCCCCTGGGTCTCAGGCTCCCGCCTCTGTCTTCCAAGCCCAAGCCTGTTTTGACTCAGTGCATAAGCCAATGACACGCGTCCTTTTTTTCCCCTCCATCCAAACAAGAGAAACCCCCAGATAGAAAGAATCCAAGCGTCTCTCCCACTATGGACTGACATGTCACTTTCAAAAGGGTATCTTTGACACGTGAAAGTGTTTTTCTGCTAATCACAGCTCAAGCTGGGTGTCCCTGAAGGATCTGGGTTTGAAGCAGCCTTTGGGAATCCTCCCTTTCCCAGATCAGAATACTTAAATCCAGAGACTAGGTTATTACAAATGAGGAAATTCTTTCTCGGTGAGGGCTAGGGAACATGCTCCAGAGGACCCATGAAACATCAAAAATTAGTACCTAAGACTTTGTCATTTCTGGGACAGGCAGCTTTAGCTGGGCGGTGGTGGCGCGCGCCCTTAATCCCAGTCCAGGAAGCAAAGGAAGGTGGACCTCTGAGAGTTCAAGGCCAGCCTGCTCTACAAGAGTTAATTCCCAGACAGGCTCTAAAGCCACAGAGAAATATTATCTCAAAAAAAAAAAAAAAAAAAAGATGGGGGGGAAAAAGATTATCATTTCTGGGGCAGGCAGTTTTGATGTGTTTTTTTTGTTGTTTTTTAATCTTTTTTTTGTTTTGTTTTCTCTATCGCAAACATTTAGCAGTTTTGGGAAGTCTCTGTCTCGAAAGGGTCAGTAATCATGTGTAATTGGCAGAAAGGTAGAAATTGACCACTTGGCTACTACTAGGTGAGTGTAGACCGGGAAGCCTTGCGTTTTCCCCTTGAGATTTAAAACACCGTATGAAAAGATGGAGCCGGCAGGACTTCACTGTGGCTGTGGCCCACTAGGGCAGAGCTGGTTCCTCCTTGTAATAGCTTCCGTTGTCGACGGGACACGACACACCTAGGAGAGGAAACCTCAGTCCAGGAACTGATTGGCCTGTGACCATGTTCGCTGGGCATTTTCTTGATTGCTAGTTGACGGGAGAGCCCCAAACGCACTGTGGGCAGTGCCCTTCCTGAGCCAAGTGGGGCGGTGGGTCTCAGCCTTCCTGATGCTGCTACCCTTTAGTGCAGTTGCTCGTGCTGTGGTGACCCCAGGCCTTATTTTCGCTGCCACTTCATCCCTGTAGTTTTGCTCCTGTCAGGAATCATAGTGTAAATATTTTTGCGAATACAGGTTTGTTAAGAGTTTCATGATTCACGGGTTGAAAACCACTGGCTGGGCTGTATAGGAAAACTGGCTGAGCAAGCCAGGGATACCAGCCATTAAGCAGTGTCCCTCAGTGGCTTTGCTCAGTTCCTGCCTTCAGGTTCCTGGTTGAGTTCCTGCCCTTGTTTACTTTCTTGATGAACCAGTAAGGCAGATAAACCATTTCCTCCCCCCAAGATGCTTTTAGCCAGTGTTTTATTTATGAAAACAAAAAACAAACAAACAAACAAACTAGAACACTCTTGCTCAAAGGAATAGAATCTAAATTCTACCTTTGTCCTTAGGTGAAGAGAGACATATATAATCTGTTCTAAAATCTATAATCTTTTTGTACGATTGTTCCCTCCCTTTAGAGTTAATGATATGATTCTGTGGGAGAGAGACCTTGGTGGGTGAGAGACAGACACGCTTCCGTGGGAAGTTTTATTAAGAGAAGGGTGTGGGAAAGGGAGAGAGGGGAAGGAAAAGACCAACCTCAGGGGACAGGAGCAGCCCAAGAGAAGAAGAAGAGGGAGGTAGAAGTAGGTAGAGTTTCACTTTTTAAAGGGACAGCATACTGCCTGCCCTGTATGGGGCACAGGTCCCCTCAAGGTGTATGAGGCACAGGTCCCCTCTGCAAGGTCCCCTCAAGGTGCCGGGCCAGGTGTGCCCGGCAGTTAATCCAACTAAGTCTGTCAGTCACGTGACTCCAGACCCAAGCTAATTTGCCTAAAGACATGCTAAGGAGATGGAAAGAATAATTATCTCCTTAATGAGATAATGCACTAACACACCCCAAGTCCTTCCCCCAGAGGAGTTACTTACAGTTTTTCACTAATTCTGTTCTGCTTTCTGTGGTTTAAATTTTAAAAAGCAGATGATTAGTTTCTGCCAACACAAAAAGGCCAGATCAGACCAGATTTAAAACAGATAAATGCAGGTTTATTGGGCTTGGTTTCCAGGGTGAGTTCACCAGTCCCAAGGAACAGAGCCAGAGAAACCACGGGGCCAGGATAAGGTAGAGAGGTTCTTTCTGTCTGCCTTTTATTATTGGCCAAAATCCTACACATGCTTGCCGAGACATTATGGACAATCTCATTCCCTCTGTGAGGCCCCCTCTGGTAAGGCAGGTTCCTCACAACCTGCAACATTCCCTCCAAACTGAAACATTTGCACTAGGAGAAAGGGAAGGCCCTTGAGCCTCAGGAGGCAAACACAGGGCGGTGTGAAAACAGGAACTTGGAAGCTTTCTGAGGGCTGTTACCCAGGCGGATGAAGAGGAGAAAACTATGACCAAGAGGGGGAAAGTGGCAGAAAAAGAGATAGTTTTGGAGTGAGCCACATAGAAAGCTCCAGAGTTGTAGATTTCCTGAATCTACATAGAGTAGGCTCTCTGGCCCTGCAGCTGCATGACGTGGAGTTAGCCCTGCTCCTTGCCAGTAGCCCTCCCCTACACTCCCGTTAAGAACCCCAGTAAAGCCGGAAGTGGTGGCGCACGCCGGTAGGATTTGCTGAAGGAGGCAGAGGCAGGAGGATCACGAGTTCGAGGCCAGCCTGGGCTACACATTTTTGCCAGGCGACGGTGGCGCATGCCTTTAATCCCAGCACTCGGAGGCAGAGCCAGGCGGATCTCTGTGAGTTCGAGACCAGCCTGGTCTACCGAGCTAGTTCCAGGACAGGCTCCAAAGCCACAGAGAAACCCTGTCTCGAAAAACCAAA